>NC_079526.1:482500-652500 GCF_003711565.1 Takifugu flavidus
TTACTAGTGTGACGCTCAGACACTGTGGTAGATTTTGTCTCGCCTCTTTCAGACTCCCCTGGGTGAATTCTGTTTTTTCCTTTCATCCTTTTTTCAGGTTGTTGCTTTTGTCTTTATTTTGCTCTGAATCTTCTGGTAGCTGAAACAAAGGCAGTGCAGCAAAAGGTTTCTTCAGTAAATTCAGAAAAAAATCATTACCAAATCATTATTAAAGTAGTCATTTTCGTGAGCTCCTCAATAAATATGGAGCGGTCCAAGATGCCAGTAAAGCAGGTGTGTACAGGTGGACAGTGTTGGATCGCAATACCTCTCGTGTGTCACTGCTAATTCGCATGTTCTTTGAATGAAGACTTTAAGAAGAAGAATGCCAATTTTAAAATGTATTTAGCAATAGAACCAATTCAAGATACAAATATTACAGAGCTCCGGGCCAATTCATAACCCTACAATAACAAAGTCAATTGCTAGGGCATGAAGTCAACCTAACTATCCCTTGGCCCAGTCTTTTATAGAAACACAAATGCAAATTATCAATGCTCATATAGTCCAATCACGTCCTTCTTCTTGGATGACCTCGTCTTTTTCCAGTCCCATTGGATGCTGACACAGTCCTTGTTCTCCGTTGTCTCCCAAATGGCCAGTTCAAAGTTCACCTTCTTGCAGAGGAACTTATCAACACCAGTAAACTATGCTGTCACATTTTACGACAGGGTTTAACACTTTCCGTCTGACTGTCTCCTCCTGCCTCCAACTGTCTAAACAACATAAATGTCAAGGAAGGGTCAACTGACATTTATTACACTTACTAAATATTCTACCATTCCTAACTTCTAAAGTACTTCTAACAGAAAACAGAAACATATGATGGAACACATGATAACAAGATAAATACAAATTCTCTTCAACAGAATCAGGATAAGATCCCAAATTAGGACAGTTAAGGAAGATCAGGTAGACAAAGACGAGGCAATGTTTTATCTGTTCGCATGAACTACTTGGAGGGTCACACATGTTGAATCGCTGTGAGCTATGTGAGGGTCCAGGCTTCCTGTGACCTCAGACTCACCTTTGAATATAGATATTAAAAACAGCCCAGTCCAGACTCGAGTCTCAGCTAAAACTCTGCTACGCTAAAACTGCAGTACAAACATGAGCAGGGCCAGAGATGTGTCCATTCTTCTCATCTGCTTATCCAGGGTTGACTTTTGGGTTAAAGGTAATGGGTTAACTGGGACCCAAGTCCTGCATCAAAGCAAACCCATGCTCCGCCAGGCCCCATGGGTGCAGTTCCAGCTACCACACGCTCGCCACCATGCCCCACCACCAGGCACATGCACGCACACGCGCGCGCACACACACACACACACACACACATACATACATACAGTTTATATGTTTATTGTACAAGAAATTAGTCTTTCCATCGAGATCTCTGAACAGCTCTATAGCAGCCAGTGTAATGACACAGCATCTTCCTTATCCGTGTATCAGTATTTGCTATACTGTTGTGACAGTTAAGGGATACTGTCAGTGATGGGATGGAACGTCTCACTATTACACACACGACCCACCTCCCACTGACACTTACTACCGCGGAGGCTCTCACGTTAATCTCTGTTTTCCAGACCATTTCTGACCCTCTACCTGCATATATCTATGTACCATATAGCACATCATGCCCCAGCTCACACTAGCCACCTCCACACACATTCATATCTGCTACATGCAGCGCTGCATGGTTAACGTAAGCATGCCTTCATCCATAAAAATGTCGGTATTATTCATAAAAAGAATCATTATCACCCATTGGGCAGAGGTCACAGGAAGGTCCTTTGAGGTGGTGACCAGAGTCTGGAGCCCAGTCTGGCCCATATCTCCCTCCGTGCCTTTGCCAGCGTGTCTCTGGCTGCCCCAGGTTCACGTCACACCATAACAGGATCCATCAGCAAGCCAAGCCTTGGATGAAGAGCAGGAGGTTGAAGAGCAACAGAAGAGAAGAGAATCCTCTATTTGATCTCAGTCTTGCCGTCTCTGTGTCTTCAGGAATGCTTGTCGGATGGTGATGGAGTGTTGTGCCGGCGCCGCGGGTCTCCAACGCAGCCCGACCACGGCTCTAATCCTGTTTATTCATTCACATGCTCTGTAATAGCGCACGCTGGCACCCATTCATGCTTTGAAGCACTCACTGTAAGCTATTTCATGCATGTTGTGCTGAGTTGTGCGCCTGTTTGTTTGTGCCTCCGGTGCCAAAATGTGAGCTGTGATAGTGTCACTCATTGGGCCTGAAAAAAAGGGTGATGGAGATGATATATGGGCGACGGTAATGAGCCCAATGTGGGAGCATGGTGCATTACTGGGATTGAAAAATTGGAATTGAGATGTAAAAAAGACACAACCGTTGCTGTTGCTGAGGAAATCTTGAGATCTTGACCTCATTCATGGAATTAATGTGGGATTGAAGCTGCTAATGTTCTGTGAGTGTGAGCAGTTCTGCTAAATATGAGGGGACGTCAGTAACGTCACAGCACCACTAATTCTGCCCCAGCAAGAGACCTTTCCCACCTCTGACTGACATCATTATTATTAACAGCTTCTCTTCATTGGCGATTTTAAAAGTGTATATATTTTCCTGCTTCTTCTAAATGAGTCATACATCTCTACGTGTGTGTGTATGTATTATTTCTCAGCATGTGTACTCCTGTGTATGAAGATGGGTAATACACACTGCAGAGAACAGCAGAAAACATTGCTTCAGGAACATTGCTGCATAATTCTGGGTGTCATGGGAGACTCGCCTGCTTGCCTGATTTCTATGGAGAAATGTCTGCCTGTGTTTGAAGAGACTAAAATAGAAGAGTACAAAGCATGTCAGGGGGTAAAATCTCTGATCCCACCACAGCTAGGGATGAGTTTTCATCATCATCATCATCATCATCATCATCATCATCATCATCATCATCATCATCATCATCATCATCATCCTCATCATCACTTATTATTGTTGTTGTTGTTCTTGACACAAACACAAATTCAATCACTTCCAGTGTTTCCAGTTTCTTTTTAGTTTTACATTTTTTGCATTGGACATTATTTTAAATTTGAATTATAAAGTTCATTGTGAGGGAAAGAGGAATACATTTTGAGGAAGCTAAATTAGGCTACATGAGGGCTATTTAGCAGCTGGTTCTTTGGACAGCATGTTTTCCTTCTTGCTGGAAGGCTCCTGAAATGCTCCTGTCCCTCGGTCTCTGGAGGAGTCCCTTTGTTCATACTGTGTTTTTGGGGAGCACCTGTGGAGACACCATGAGTCATGGGTGGATTTATGTATTTTGGTAGTGGTTATTTCTAAATTGCATAGAAGGAAACAGGGATCACAGGCAATGACCTGCCCATCTGGTAATATCTTGCTCACGCTCAGCAAATGTCAGCACATTTACTGGAGATAAAACACAACCCAGTCACGTGAAGTTGAAGAGAGCAAAGAGCGGGAGGTGGGAGGGGACTGGTTGCCGTGGTTGCAGCGAGGGTTGTGACCCTTCACATCAACCTGGTCATTTGGAGCATGTTGCAGAGTAAAAGAATGGGCTTTTATGGATTTTGATTCTTTCTCTTTAGCAGCTTCTCTCTGACCCTCCACCTCCTTCTGTTTGAGGCTTTTGTACATTTCCTTCGCTCCTGTTTTTAAGTGAATTTGACCACAACAGCAACTCTGTGAACTTGTGATATTTTCCAAATGCCAGTTTGTCTCTTCTCACCCAGGCATGGTAGATTACCTATAAGAGTTAGGACTTTTGAACATGCGACTGTAGTTGTTTGAGTTGTTTAAAAAGGCTGGAATGAGTCAGGTTACTTTCTATGTTTTGAAATGTCGCTCATCTTCTTTCCTACTTACACAGACTGCGCACACGCTGCTGTTGTCTGACTGTAACCTTGGAGCACAAATACAGCTTAAGCTTTTCTTGAAATTAAAGTTTAACACTGCATTTTATAGCTCAGCCGTTCCGTCCACCATAGCGGGCTTTTCATGGCTCTGAATCCTGATATCGTGTGAGAAAAATTGACCCATTCTTTCATGAAACTTGAATAAAACCTTTTGAGATAAAAGCATGTATTTAAATCATAGGCAACACATTAATTTTGCCTCCCTGTGATTGCGATTATAGAGAGTTGCAGGTGTCGCCCTGGGCAACAGCACAGCAAAATGCGCATTTCCAGAGCATGTCAAAGCACCTCCAAACTTCATCTGAAGCCAAGCAGGCATTGATGGGAGTGGCGGCTCCCCTGGCAGAGCCAGAACACCCTCCCTCAACGGGGCGCTACGCCTGAGAGGTGTCCTGCACAGGTGAGCAGGAGATTTGGTGGGAGAAACCCCTAAAGACAGTCAAGGATCTGATAAGAAACACACGTTAACTCCGAACTCGGGGAAATCTGGCTTCCTTTAATGAGACTTGTGCGTTTAAAGCTAATTTCCTGTATTTATATCCTTTCACATGGCACTGACATAGACGCTAAGACCACATACTGATGCTGCTGTTTTGACAACTTTAGTAAAGTTTGAGAATTAAATAAATGTGTTTTTTAAAAGTGCCAACACCCAGTGATGTCATGTTGCAGCCTCTGACTTCCTTCGTTCAGAGACTAAACTGTTTCACTTCAGTTTTCACACCTCCCAAGCAGCCACCATCATCCTCCCATGGATCCACTTTATTCAGGTCAGAGCCAGCACCTCACTGACACACACACACACACACACACACACACACACACAGCCCTTCACAGCTTTTTGAAGAATTCAGGTGCTGACCTTTGCTTTGGGCACACAGTCCAGAAGCATCACAAAAAACTAATTCCAGAGCTGGAAATAACATAAATACTGAAATGAAAGCCTCTCGGCTTAATGCCAGCAAATCTTTAATTCATGTGATTGCTGCCTCCTGTGGTTGATCTTGCTGATTATGTTCCTCTCAGACTGGTACCCTGCTCGGCTGTACAATATACAGGTGTGTGAGTTGGTGTAAACCCTGTGCGTGTGTGTGTGTGTGTGTTTTGGATCATTAATCTGCCCCCCTGCTGTACAATCCTGTCTCCCTTTGGCAAAGTCGTGGTGCTTCCACTGATGCTGATGCCCATAAGAAGAATAAAAGCACTTTGAAACATTTCCTAATGGATGGCCGTGTTCACCTTGTCCAGCTTGTTTAGACAGCTTTTTTACTGTATTCTTTTCTTATTTCAGTAATGACAACCTTATTGCATATATTTTAACACCACACGTCATTCAGCGTATCAAAAATCCAGGACATTGGGCTGAACCAGCATTAATAGCTGCATGGCAATAAAGGAGTTATATCTTATCCCTAAACCTTCAGAAGAACCAATGCTGTGGACATGATAACATCATTAATACTGACATTCTATCAGACATGAGCTTAATTTCACATATTTATTCTTATGACCTCTTATAATCTCAAAGGTACTTCTGGAAATAGACAAACGGGCTAAACGACTCTCAGCTAACGTCCGTCTGCTAAAGTCAGTTTGAGGTAACCATACTGACATTCCCATCATGTTTCTTATTGGCATAAACTCCCTTCCCATGCAGTTGGTCTGGCACAGATCTGGCCTGTGCCGGCGTGTCTAACTGCTGTAAAGCAGTTTCCATGTCTGATGCAAAAGAAGAACACAGCAACAACGATGCAGAGCAGCTGCCATGGAAAAGGGAAACATTTCCTTTTTGAACTGCCAGTTAACTGGACTGCATGCCAGCAACATGAATGGAGCTCTCTCTGGAGACCGCTGCCCCCTTTTCAACACAAAAAAAAGGAAATCAGTTAATCACAGACAGACAATATACTGCCTCTCACTGGCAGCCAATTAAATGCATCTCCACTGCCATGAAAGCGTGCATTTGAGATTATCCAGAAGTGGTGTGAGCGAGCCCAGACGTTGCTTAGTTTTGCTTTAATCTCCTCGGGAACATGTGGCGCCAAACAGGTGAAAATTGACCCCCAGATGCAGAGGAAAGTGGCCTCACTCTGAAGATGTGCTTTTCTCTTCGCCCTTCACCTCCTGTTTAATGCAGCAGGCTGTTGGTACATTGTAATAACTGAAGGTCACATTTTTATTGCCAACATCTGTCTTCTGGACTCACCAGCAAAAGAAGAGAGAGATATTAGAGAGGAGACATGATGTCTGATGTCTTTTTACCATCGGAGCATTTAGAATCCAGATAGTGGATGAGCACAGAATGGTTCCGGTGCAGCTTTAGCCTTTTTATTTCAGACCCACTCAGTGTAATTAGGCTGATAACTCTGGGCTGCTCCAGTTGTTATGTAACACACAGATGGCTGTGTGTTTACCTCAGCTTACTCTTCCTATGATGCACCTCTGCCTGTCTCCTGTCTGGATGACCCTGGTGAGAACGATTTGACCAAGACTGATGAGAAACAAGGTGATTTTTCAACTGTGGCAAAGAGCAGAAGCTGTTCTGGTGACTCCTTTTGCTGAAACTGAACCAGAACTGAAACACACACACTCACACACCCACACTCATGTACGTGCATTGTCCTGTCATCTTTTCCCTACATATCAGCCTGCAGCCATGGCAGCAGGATGCAGCTGTTGTGTGAAGACAAGTCTTTACTTCCTGTTTCACATGGGTTATCAGAGGAAGGCTGAGGCTTCTTATTGTGACTCATGTAGACACTCTTCCTCAGCAGAGGAGGAGATGCAGCATTTGCAGGGTTATCAACCCATTACAATATTGGATAATCTCTACTCCGGGGCAGTTAGCTGGTACTTAGATATTTCATGGGGAATTCAGCCTCCATGAAAAATGCAACAAGCAAATCCACTGTCACATTTGTCGAGATCAGCTTTATATTGTTGTTTGATCACAAAAAAGGGAAAATGCTTGACTAGAGGTGATTGTTGGAAACAATTTAGGAATGTAATCCTGCGGGCTAAAGAAAGAAGATATGAGAAAGGGTGTGAACGGGAAGGGAAGCAGAAGGGAGGAGAGGCTCTCACTGTTGAGCTGCTAGCAGTTCTTCTTTAAGATAGATGGATGGGCAACAGACTGAGCAGACGGGGAAATAAAAAGCAAAAAGCAGACAAATGTAATGAAATCACAACAAAACATGGAGTCTGGATCAGATAGAGAAGACGGAGGACACATTCTCACCTCTGTGGTGGAACAGAGCTGAGCTCAGCTGCTCAGACCTTCATTTCCAGATGGTGGTGAACAACCAATGCCCTTCTAATAATCAATGATTAAGCTCTATAATCATCATCAGGTGAGGAGAAACTCATGTTTTAGCAGCGTTCCTTCATGTTTTTTATGTTGGACTTTTTTATTGAGTAGACAGACAGACAGACAGACAGACAGACAGACAGACAGACAGACAGACAGACAGACAGACAGACAGACAGACAGACAGACAGTTTTTCCTGTATCTTCTTCTTCCAGCCAGGAGAGGAACCTTAGACATTTTAAATCTGAGCATATAAACTAAACAACAGTCAATGGCTTTTTAATCATCAGCATCTTTTAATACAATCTTAATAACTTGCTTAAGTTGTCGCAGGTATTAGTGTATTCTGAGGGATAAAAGAGGCTGTTGTCGAATCAATACTAATTACACCACCAAAGCCTCTTTTCCCACTAATGATTTTAAACATCACAGCTGTGTTGGAGGTAAAAGCGTCACTCTTTTGTTCCACACAGATGAAGAAAGCTGCACTAAAGCTGTAGCTTGTTGTGGATCTGGTGTGTAGGTGATAAAATCCGTTAGTCCCTTTCCACTGCTATAGAACAGTTTTAAACACTATGCTAGGACCCAGGAGTGTAAATCAGTTTGAACACAAATAACGCAGTCTTTAGCTTTCCATCTGACTGAATTCTTACAACAGTCAGCAACAGCTGCAGCAGCAGCAGAGCAGCAACAGCAGCAGCACCAGCAGAGCAGCAGCAACAGCAGCAGCAACAGCAGTATTAGCAGCAACAGCATCAGCAGCAACAGCATCAGCAGCGGCAGAGCAGCAGTAGCAGTGTGAGCCACCACAGTTTACCTGCACAGTTTAATCCAGCTGTGCTCAGAATCAGACTTCGGTGTCAGAATTTGTTCCTTGTCCCAGTTTATATGCAACAATGACCTCCTCCTCAACACTAGGTGGCAATAAGCATTTTTTCTACGGCCCCTTTGTGGTTGAGCTGCACAAGATAAACAGCTGGAGTCAGGCGGCAGAGCAGCATCTTTGTCAAGAGGAAGATGGAGAATGAACCTTTGCTCATCTGGTACATAAAAGAACTGTTATTGTCTAGATAGGCTGCATGCTAGCCCTCGTGGTCATGGTGGCGTTCTTGGATGTTTTTGTCCTGGCTCACACACCAGCGTGGAGGTGGTGGAGCATGAGCACGTGTGTTCTGTAGCTTAACTTTAAGACTAATGCCCAAACATGCTGGAGCAAATCGCTCTCCAGCCTCATGAGCTGGGCTCTTTGTTGGATATGAACTGATGTCAGAGAGACCATCCCATTTCCATGCACTTTAGTTGTCCAGTTGCAGTGGGATTGAGGCAATAACATCTTTTTTGAAGCGTCCTGTAAATGTAGTGAGAGATTCAGTGTTCAGTCTGGATTTGCTATGTATTAAAGGCAATGAAAATAAATGTGAAGGGTGGATCTGACAAGGTGAGTGGCTTTTGTCTTTGCTGGTGGGTCTGGCATTCAGAAGGCAATTTCCTTTCTAATATTTGAAATCGTGATTGAATTATTAATGTCTGCTCCTCACTCAGAATGGGGAGCAGACATCGAGAGAGAGAGAGGTTCTCAGTGGAGAGACGGAAGGATCAAGCATGTCCATCTCCGTCCACTGTCCTTCACCCAGGTATTCTTGTCGTAGACCTCAAATTGCTTCATCTGGATATTTGAGGTGAACCTGTGGTGAGTCTTGTTTGAGGGTTGTTAGAAGTGGAAAAGGCAGCTCCTGGGTGATGCAGGAGCTGTGCTGTATATCTTTTTTAAATGAATCACAGCGTGAACCAGCCCAGTCGGGTCTTTTGCAAATATTTTCTGCACGGACACATGCAGTGTCAGAAACCACAGTAATAAATCCCTCCTCTCCTGACCATTTATTGGCTGCATCATTCTCTCCCTTCTTTCTCTTCAGGCTCTGTTACTGTCTCTCTCTCTTTCATTGCTTTTTGTATTAAGTATTACTTTCATCTGCCTAATATTCCCCCTTTATTAAATTTCAGGTTCCATCCTGTCTGTTGTCAATAACATAAAGGTGATAAAATCAAAGAAATTCTCTTTTCGAAAGAGCTGTCACAGTTCCTCCAGCTAGATGTCACTGTTCCCAGGAGGCTTGTTGTATGAGGCCCACCAGCAGAACTACAGAAATATTCACAATTGTTGGTGTCCACTACTGCACCCATGTCTATCAGCACAACTGTGATTATTAACCCAGAGTCACCATCAAACTATCCCCATTTGAATTTACATCAATTGATGCTGGTACTTTCTTTCAAAGCAGTCCAGCTGGTGTTTACCATAATGATCTTCTTTCTGAGCATGGAACATTTCTGGTACTTCACAACAACCATTTTTTCAAAAAGCTGATAAATTGTAGATATTAGTCTAAAAGGCCGTATTATGATAAATGTGTCTCACACAACCCTGGACCTTCTGCCTACACGTTTGCATTCATTAAAAAGACTCAGAGAACCTTGAGTTTAGAGCAAACTTGGGAGAATTTCACTTTGTCCACAGTCGAAGCTCTCATTAGTCCTTCGTTGCCCCAGGACCTGTTACGGTCTGGGTTTGAACAGGACCCGAAAGCAGGCAAAAGTCCAAAATAGGTTTTACACAAAAAGGGCAGTCCTCCTGGACTGTAGGGAAGCAACAGTTCAAACTTCTGGTGCGCACAGAGAGCTCCAGCGCGGAGCCAACACAGGAGTCGAGTTCTGCACGTTTCCCGATTCCAGCAGGATGGGACGGAGACATCCAACGAGCAGGGATACGCACCAAAAACAAGAGACCAAAAGTCACCAAAATGTTCCAAAGTCACCAAAAACACAAAAATACTCCCACACTGGTAAGCAGGAGTCCAAACCTTTAATAGGCAGCTAGATTACAGATAGACTGCAGGTGCATCAGTCTGTGGCAGGAGCATAGCTCTACCACACCCCCTGCAGAAAAAAACAATCTGGAACCCTGGACCCTAACATTACCTCCCCCTCAACGGGCACCTCCTGGCGCCCTACCAGGCTTATCCGGGTGGGGGCGGAAAAAGTCACGGGGGAGGTCGCTGTTCAGGACAAAATGGTGGGGAACCCACGATCGCACCGTTGGACTGTACCCCTCCCAGTCAACCAGGAACTGGAACTCTTGTCACCGTCGACGGACGTCCAGGATGCGCCGGACGGAGGGACCAGATCCGACTCAGTGACCGGCTTCACCTGGAACGAGAGGTCCTTCGTAGGGAGGCAAATCTTCTGGTCAGGCTGATAGGATGGGACCGGAGTGCGGTGCCAATTGGCCTGCCGTTGAGAGCGCTGGGAGGCCCGCATGAGTGCAGCGCGGACCCGCCTCCTCTGCTTCCTACACCGGCGTACGTCGGCCTGCACTGAGGGCAACGCCACCTTGTCCTCCGGGACGAACAGCCAGTTCGATGGGACCCCACCTGGATCCAGAACTGATTACTGGGACCATCTTCTCCACTTGCCAGGATGTGGCCCCCAGGAAAACTGCAGCGGCTCTCCTCCCGTGGCAGAGCGCATCACCGACCCTGGGCACCTGGACTGCGCTACCTGGCCACACCACACGGGGGAACGCCCCACCTCCTTAGCTCTCCTGGCGGAGTCCGAACCACAGGCGTGGGGGTGAGTGCAGGGCAAAGGCAGTTGGTGCAGGGCAAAGGCAGTTGGCCCGACAGGCCACGCTCCAATTCACTCTCCTGGTCGACCAATCGATCTGGGGGTTGTGGCGAGCCAGCCAAGGAGACCCGAGAACCCCTGGAGAAGAGGATGCCGGGATGAGGAGCAGGCGGATCTGCCTTTGATGGTTCCCGGAGACAAGGACGGGTCTTGGCTGTTGGTCTACGCCATGCTGAGTTTTATAGGCAAGCACAAGTAGTTTGTAGGTGAGGCTTGAAGGCAGTACACGTGTTCCGGGGTGGGGGTGATGTGCTGCCAAGACTTGGTTTGGGTCAGAATCTTGGCAGCTGAGTTCTGGACCTGCTGTAGCCTCTTCAGGGATGTGTTGGGGAGACTGAACAGGTAGATCAGATTTGGGACATGGGGCAGGGTAGAGATTCAGTCCAGATTGTGCGCCTCCATAGCTGGGTTTAGTAGTTTGACCTGCTGGGGGACTGGGCTGGGAAGTGGAGGGTTCTTCGTTCAAACCTCGATGTGGATGAACTAGGATGTGGATATAACCTGCCTTCCAGGGCTGTACCTTGGCTTCCAGTTGTGTACCTTGGCTTCCAGGGGTGTACCATTCGTTTCAGGGGTGTACCATTCCTTCCAGGGATTTACCATTCTTTCTAGGGGTTGTACCATTTCTTCCCAGGGTATACCTTTGCTTCCAGGCATGTACCTTGCCTTCCAGGGCTGTACCGTGCCTCCCAAGGGTGTAACTTTCCTGCCTTTCCAAAAGGTCAAGAAGATAGTTGATGGACCGTGGAGGGAGCAGTACATGCATGTCACACAAGATGAGCTGACACAGTGCTGACAGATGCTCTCATGAGCTGAACAAAGTGCTGTAAACGTGTTTGCCCAAGAGCACTCATGCAAATGTGAGTTTAGAATGGCCATTATTTTCACAGCTGCACAGTAAAGGCAGGGAAGGGATCGACGGTCACATTTATGATCTGTGTGTGTGTGTGTGTGTGTGTGTGTGTACCATATTGTGTACTGCCAGAGCAGACATCAGTGTAATTGACTGTTGAGGGCCAGTGATGGAGTTTGTACTGCTAATATCTATAACCAAATTGATCCATTTGGCAGGTGCTGGCCTCATTTGCACCTGTTACTGTTTACAACACAAGAGGAAAGTAGCATCATTCAAAATTCAGGTCCCCTCACATGAATCCACTTCTTTTGGTTTTACCGTTTGCACTCTGCTGTGACAGTTGCTGAACAGGACAGCAGGGACAGCAGACATGGACTGCTTGCTGATTTGAATAGATGAAGCTCTAAAAAGTTCCAGTCAGTGCAGAAACTCTCACAAAGTTCCCTGAAGTCAGTGGCTGAATCTGTCTCCCCTTCTGGTTTCTTCCTCTATGCATGTCAATGCTCAGCAGTGTCCCGAGCAGACAGTACATCCAGCACCAAAAGCTGTTCCCAAGCATGGATTTGGTTGCTCCGTGATTAGCATTTTTGACACTACAGCAGCTCTCATGCTTCATGACATCATTCACCCTTTCATGGGGCTCATTGGGCATCAGTGTAGCTGGAACCTGATCACTTGTTCAATCAACTATTAGCTGGCTTCACACTAGTAAAGAAGCAGCACATATGATGTGTGATGGATTCATTTTACAACTGAAGGCAGGATTTATTTGTTATGACATCCGGGGCAGCCCAACATAAGCTTACATGAATATGAAAAGTAAATGTGTGTGGATTGGGCTCTGCTGTCAGACTGATCTGAACGGCTGCTTGCAGAGGATACATCTGAAAGATTTCCCTTTATTTGTTCTCCATCTGTCATCTGCTATTACCTTCTATACTAATTGTTTGGAAAAAAAACTGAAATAATTGCTTTAAGTGTGTTTGGAGGAGCCTGGATTTTAAGGTTGCTCCAGGGTTGCTGAAAAGGCTTTAAAAGAAAAGGTGAGCTCTCCACTCATCCTTTAATTAGATGTGAGGAGATTACATTTCTTCGACTAAATTTCCCTGGTCTTCAGGCTTAAAAGCACCAATTAGTATTTGTCTTGACATAAGCAGAGTAGAGGACAATCTGGTTTATCTGCCTCTTTTGATGGATTCCACCTGGTTTTCTATTCACCTCAGCTCCTAAACCTGCAGCTGGTTTTGTCTTCTATGCAGCAGAGACTCAGGCTGGACAGAAGACTGAGAAAGAGACACACGAGCCTGCTGGAGAGAGGGTGTGAGAACACACAGCCAAATCAAATCAATCTTTATTTATATGGCGTCTTATACAATCAAAATTGTTTCAAGGCGCAGTTAGCCAGCACAGCTAACACCGCTGGGAACATGAATACATGTGCTAATTAGCTGCTGTAACAGCTCCAACCATCAGCTGACCAACAGCTAGCATTGCAAAGACTTCATGACATGTTGCTGCCCAGTAATGGCCATGGTCTGAAGATCATTTCAAAATTCAGAATGCATTGTTCTGCAGTCGAGATGATCATTCAAAAGTGAGGAACGAACATGGCAGTCGCCAACCATCGGCAGATTAAATTAGCCCCAGGATGGATTGTGCAATATTCACAGAAACTGCGACATCAGATCAGATTGGACAGGCCCCCATTTCCCTGTTTAATGTTCAAATTAGAAAAACAAGAAAATCGCTTTCTCTGCTCTGCCTCCGTCCCCTCCTTTCCTATCCTTTCCTTTTTTCCTCCTCTCCCCTCCTCCTCTTCTCTCCTGTCTCCCTCTTCTCTCTCCTTCTCCCTCTCTCCTCTCCTCTCTCTCTCCTCTCCTCTCTCCTTCTCCCTCTCTTCTCTCCCTCTCCTCTCTTTTTCTCCCTCTTCCCTACTATCTTCCTCCCCTCTCTCCTCTCTTTTTCTCCCTCTCCTCTACTCTCCTCCTCCCCTATCTCATCTCCTCTCCTCTCTCCTCTCCTCTCTCCTTCTCCCTCTCTTCTCTCCCTCTCCTCTCTTTTTCTCCCTCTTCTCCTCCTCCCCTCTCCTTCTCCTTCTCCCTCTCCTCTCCTTTCTCCTCTCTCCTTCTCAATCTCTTCTCCTCTCTGTCATGTGGGCACAGAACATGACTGAAATCATCACGCTAGCTCTAGAGAACAGTATGGAGGAGAGATTTGATCTTGTTCTTTGTCAACACATTTGAAAATAATCAGAGGGGAAAATTGTGGTGTATCTTTTCAACCCATTTGGCTTATGGCAGCCATATTCACATTGCTGCGTGTTGTGGCCTGCATCAATGTAGCTGAGAGGATGTTGGGAGGAAACAGCAGCCGTGTACTCGTCAAGGAACCCACAAGAACGTCTGCTGGCTTAGGCCATTATTAGTAAGAAAACAAACCAAGTCAAAGGACAGAAAAGCAACACGGTAAAAAAAAAGTGAATATGGAACAGCTGTTATTTATTACGATGTTTGGAAAGTTTGGTTACTTTGGGGTCTCCTTGTTAAAAACTTTGGTTTGATAAGCGTGTGTCTGACTGGCCCCCATCTGTGCCAGAACATTTAACTGCCGTGTTTCCCACAGAAAAGATTATCAGGAGAGAAAATCACTTTTTTCCATCTTCCTTCTTTCAAATTATGGTGGGAAGTAGGAAAACATATTTAGCATGCTTTCACACCTCTCCTTCCCTTTGCTAGTTGACAGAACATCATAAATCCATCTCAGCCTGGAGGAAGAGCATCTCAAGGCTGCTGACAAAAAAAGTCATTTCCTTCCAAAAAAAATCCCTCCAGAGCTCCTGTGGGGAGGGAAAGAGTAACAGGATCAGAAAAGAGGGGAGGAGGAATGAAGGAGTCGGCTCAAAGAGAATTTTTCATCCAACGTTTGGGCAACAACTTTGTCCAAATGAGGTTTGGCAAGCGACTACAGAAGGGTTCCGACAATTCCAGATACAAGCTTAAACATTTTTATCTTCATAAATATGCATTTGGACGCTTGGGGAATTTCTTTCATCAGACAGGTCAGTGGGAAAGGTGAGAGGGAAGAGCCGACACTGCCCTTGTGTCCCTGTGGAGGTCCCTGAAGATGAGGAGCAGTGTGGAGGAGGCATGGCCACATGTGCAGGTCTGTTGGGCTGGCTTCATGTTGCTGCAGTCTGATGCCTCTGGAGAGGAGTCAAAGCAAACCACTGTGCCTGGCCAAAAGGCACTAAAACACAAGGAAGATTCAAAGACTCATTTTAGCGCCACTCCTCATGGCAGACTAAGGAAGGCATTTCAGATATGACAAGGGAAGCCTCCCGTGGATCCTGTAGCTTCTCGTCTCCCTTGGAGGTGAAGGAGCCATGAGTTCACTCTGACGTGTGGGCCCAGCCTCCCTCCAGAGGGAGCTTCTTCAGCTGTCTTTTGCTGATAAATTATTCCTTTGGTCATCATTAAGCAGTTGTCATGGTGAAGTTACTATTGCATCACTACACAGTGCCTTTCTTTGCTCGAACAGCTGTGCACAATGTGCACGTTACCATTGGAAATGCACAAACCACCAGGCAAATATTCCCCCTTTTGCAGGAGGGAACCATAAAGTTTATAAATTCAGAGTGACACTAAACTTTGAATGTTATAACACTGGTCTGGGGGTCTGTGCTTGCTGTGGACCTGTCTGAAGAGTCCCTTTAAGGTGTGACCTAAAGGAGACCCCAACTCTGCTTTCCTATGTGGAGGAAGCCTTCTAAACTGGACATGTTCCAGACTGGACATTCTCTGTTCTGTTTAGACCTCATTTTGGCTCATTTAGTGGCATAAGTCTGATGGCAGCATAATTTCCTGTTTTCCTGTGAAAACTGTAAATCCGCCTGAAACATTCTTTTAAAAGCAGCGCTGTTTCCATGGTAATGCAGAAAAGTCTTAATTCAGGGCTGCTCATCTCTGGTGCATGAAGAAGTTGATGGTGGGTGATGCTGCAGTGAAGGAGACTGACACAATTCCACCATTGGTTGTTACTGCTGCCCAAAAAGTGTTGACCACGACCCTGGTGCACGGGTACCCTCCGTTTACATGGAAGCCAGGGTGTTTCCGTGCGCTCGCCTTTGTAACCCTTGTTTGAAGGTTTCGGGGGAGCTGATAAAACTGGTTTGACAGAAAATGCTGCCGTGTAGACGGAATCACACACATCTACAAAAGCTAGGCTTCTGTAACCTGCAGAATTTCATAAAAAAATCTCATTTACCATCTTCCTTTATCTGTTGACCAAGTCAGAAGCTTCTCTCATCTCATTTCTTTATTAGCATTCAGACAGAGCTATGTAAGATGTTACCCAACAGAGTTTCAGCCCAACAACTGACATGTCAAACCATGCGTAGCATTCAGTGACATACGCACACCTCCATATGCGGATGAGAATGTACCAGGAGATATTTCCACCACCACATACTGTACACACAAGTAAACACACACCCACAAGTGTACAGTATGTGTAGAAGACAAGTAGAAAGAGAAATACATGCACACAGAATGAGCTAAAGATGGAAGAACAGATGCAGACTCTTTCTCCATGGGTTGGTTAGATGCTAATGCTTAGGATAAGGAGTTGGGGAATGCCTAAGAAAGTCCTCACAGTGTGTGTGTGTGTGTGTGTGTGTGTGTGTGTGTGTGTGTGTGTGTGTGTGTGTGTGTGTGTGTGTGATTTTGGGCTTTTTGGGCTCAGGATAAAGCTTTGACCTTTGAACTGAATTTAAATCTAAGCCTATGACAACGTTTAAGTCACGTCAAATATATTGGAAATAGATCAAAGATTAACTGACTTACATATTTCAAATCATTTCCTCCATATTTAAGATTTAGAATGAAAGTTGCTGTGAAATAAGCTCATATACCTGTTTCCCAGGATAACTCGTCCCCTTGCTCAGAACCAAATGAGTAAATATGTGAGGTGACGGATGTAATAAAAGATCATTTTAACGTTCAGCAGACAGTCTGGAAGCTCCCACTGTCGAGACAGCACTTCAAACAAAACCCACTTCTCTGTTTCTTTAGAAGGGTCTGCAATCATATGGAGGAGAAGCAGACATCGTGTAAACTCTGATAGAGCTCCAGGCTGTGGCCAGGAGGCCAGAGGGGAGTGGCTCCGATATCGACTCGAGGACGCAGCCCGCCACGTCTTGTCCAGACGCTCAGGCTAACCCATGATAGCTGGGCAATGTGCAGCCGCCCACGTCAGCTCTGTGGTGGCACAATGTGTTGAAGATGATAGAGATGAACGCTGCAGCAAAGCCTCCGTCTCTGATGGGCTGCAGAGTCACAGCAGAGAGCCGGGAGGGAGTGCTTTTATTACCCCTTAGGAGCCCCTACGCCTCCTCGCAGGCTGTTAAGAAGGTAGGGTGGCTTTGGAACTGGCTTTATTCTCATTAGTATGTATTCATATAACAACACAACGTTCAGATGTTTAAACTACAGCTAACTTCAGTACAATCTTACACTTCAGAACAGTACATCTTGATCAGACAGAACAGCTATGAGTTGATTTCTATCGAAGTAGGATTACACACAGCAACAGGTGTGTGTGTGTGTGGTGTGTGTGTGTGTGTTGTGTGTGTGTGTGTGTATGTGTGTGTGTGTGTGTGAGTGAGTGAGTGTGAGGGGGAGAGGACATCATTATTTGTAAAGCGTGGTGCATCATGTCACTGCCGTCCACCATCAGTCCAGAGTGTGCTGACTCTGACTGGTGCTGCTCTGCTCTGTGAAACTGTAACTGTTCTAGAACAGCCCGAACCAGATTTACCACTGAAGGACTGTGAATATGTCTCTGCTTGTATCCTGTTGCTGTCAGAAGATGAACGTGCAGTAAAATGGTGGCAGTCACGTCGTAAAAGAGCATCCCTACTTGCTGATTCTTGTTGACATCATGTGCTGGGCTACAGTCTAATTATCCCCATAAGTGCCAGACTTAAATATTATAAAACTGGACAGAGGGGTGTGTGTGTGTGTGTGTGTGTGTGTTTGAGGGGTTGGGGGTGTGTGCAGGAGAAGGTAAAGGAACATGGAATGTCCTCCTCTGCATCTGAAGCTCTTGAACTGCTTTGACACATGACATGTTAGAGGTTCCATGCAAGCAGCAAACAGGCAGCAACCATGTCTCATTTTTCTGATGGGTTTGTCATCAGAACTTAAAGGCATACAGACACCTAAATGGTGAGGACAGCACCATTTCCTAGAAGACTGGACCAGTACCCCTTTAACTGCCTCCTGTCTTCAGCTGCACTGCTTCTTCCTACCAAGACTTTCACTTTTAGATTTCTGCTGAAGCGACTTTAATTCATTGAAGTTTTTTTTCTTTGTGTTAATGGATCAATGGGGATGAGTTCATATTTACACTCTCTCCACATTTGGATCTTCCACCTGCACAAAGATGCGGACGTTCGTGAGAAGTGTTGATGGTTGTGGTTTTTCTGAGAAACACACACATTATTAAACTCACACTTTAGCCTTGCTTAGCCTGGTTCTGCATCACACAGCACTAAAACTGATTAAATTACTCTCCCACCAATGTTCACCCTTCCTTTAGTTTGTCCTCCTCTTTTTGCAGCCTCTCTTGCTTTAGCAGCAATAAATGGGTCAGTCAGCTATGATGAATTAAAATGAATGTGCATGTGTGTGTGTGTGTGTGTGTGTGTGTGTTGGGGGATATGTTTGATATATTAAAACAGTGCGTGTTCTGCATCCATCTCAGGCAGCCATCATGCACCTTCCATAAATCACCATCAGCTTCACCATCACTTCCAGGAAACCTGACAAGAGCTGCAACATGAGCAGTGTGTGTGTGTGTGTGTGTGTGTGTGTGTGTGTGTGTGTGTGTGAGTGTGTGTGTGTGTGTTCCCACTCTTTACAGTCGCTACAGTCGACTAACAGCAGAACCTCTCTGATTGGATCAATAGTGAGAGATAACAAATGATCAGAGACAGTTGTCAGTCACCATTGCAACAGCCTTTGTCCAGCAACATCATCACCCACAACCATCAGAAAGTGTCTGTAAATGAAATAATAGTAAATTCTTTCTTCATTGATTTTGTATTTATGCTGCCTCTCCTTTGCTGTTGCATGAAGACCAGGGATCTGCTCCAGAGTTGGAACTCCGTTTATTATCTCTTCATTCCAATTGTCACTGTCTCTGTATTGTTGTTGTTATTCATTAAATGATAATGAATGTTAATAAAAGACATCAGTCCTGATGTCACGGCATGCTTAGATCTTGCACTGAATCTGAGAACAACTGAAAAAGGGGATGGTGATTACAAGGAGGAGGAGGTCATTGCAACAGTCCTCACCTTCCTCCTGTCACAGCCATCAGTGAAATGAGCACGTCAATCTGAATGATTTGACTCACATCCATGTTTGGACCTGTGCTTGGTTTTGCTCCATAATATGCGGTGGATTCTTACACCTGAACCCAGGTGGTCACTTCATATTTGCCCCTTTTTTAATCTGACATGTAGAGAAGAAACCGTTCCGCGGTAATCTGAGATTAAAAACAAAGACTGTGTATAAAACAAAGGCATTCTCTAATCTGAGAATGGATCTCTAATCCACTAAAAGGATTTTCCGTGCTGTCTCATTGAGTAAATGACACATGC
Source organism: Takifugu flavidus (assembly GCF_003711565.1). Taxonomy (NCBI): domain Eukaryota; kingdom Metazoa; phylum Chordata; class Actinopteri; order Tetraodontiformes; family Tetraodontidae; genus Takifugu; species Takifugu flavidus. Next base: position 501,954 of record NC_079526.1, read on the forward strand.
ATGCATGCATGTGCACACACAGGTTCCCTGGAAGTGACCTTGGGATCTGATGCAAGCTTTGAAACAATGAATCAGTTGGGAGTGTTGGCTGATTAATGAGAGTGGATGTCCACGCAAAAACGGATCTGAATGCCATTTCCTGTTCATTCTGGCTAATAAGCGCTAATGAACAGTGAATACGGACTGGTGATACTGGCTGTTGGACCTGTTTCGTGGCGAGTCCAGGTTGGACACCGACGGCTGCTGTTTTAAGTTAGCGTTGAGCTGCAGTTCATGTGATTCTGACACAGTGTTGCACAAGAAATAAGCCAGTGCTGCTGTCACACCCCCATGTCCTCAGCCTGTCTTTGCAGATGCTTTAAGCTTCTTTCTCGCCTCTTCAAAAGCTTCTTTTTCATCAGTTCCACTTGCCTTTTGTGTTTGGCTGGTAGCTAAATGTGCCCCCATAGTCTCACCTCTGAGACCAGCTCTGCCAGTCTGGGACAAAACACAGACTTACCAAAATAGTGATAATGATTCAGCTCCCTTCAAGGAGCAGCTGCTCACTGTCTCCCAGTAAGGGGTGGAGGGATGGATGAAGGAGGGATAGAGGGATGGATGGATGGATGGATGGATGGATGGATGGATGGATGGATGGATGGATGGATGAATGGATGGATGGATGGATGGATGGATGGATGGATGGATGGATGGATGGATGAAGGAGGGATGGAGGGATGGATGAAGGAGGGATAGTGGGATGGATGGAGGGATGGATGAAGGAGGGATAGATGGATAGATGGAGGGATGGATGGACAAAGGAGGGATGGATGAAGGAGAAATGTATGGATGGACCATTTCACACTAAACACTAATGAGACACATGCGTCCTCCTGTGTCCTGCTTTCTGCGTCCTCCTTGTTCTTGTGTCCTCTTGCGTCCCAGGAAGAGCCAGATGCTGCTCATCCTGCCTGACTTCAGCTGAAGAGACGAAGGTTGGGTCAGGAAGGAGGACCTGTTTCAATCAGCCCCGTCCACTGACGGGACGTTTGTGGCCATGATAACTCAAACAGAGCATCGCCAGAAGAGACTTCAGGGTTCCAGTTGATTTATTGGTGGTATCAGCACAACAGAACAGAGTGAAAGAATAATGCCCACCAAGAGTGAATCTAGCTCCACCTATGACAACAACAGGAAGTCGTCAACCAACAGCGATCTTGCTGGATATCAGGCTGAAGTAAAGAGTCTCAGGGTTCCACACAGGTCCTCCTTCTGGAACATGAGCTGCTAGAGAAGATGAGCCAGAGAAGGCACAGAAAGGATCAGTGTGAGAGGAGTGAGTGTGAACGCATGAGAAGGTCTAAAAGTAGACAGAGACACATTTAAACAAGACAGAACTCATTGCTTATTTATAATCTCTGTTATTCACCGCCTCAGATCACACATTAGAAACAAGCCGTGCTTCCTCCGCTCGCTTGTTCCGAGCCTGCTGCTATCTTTGGCTGCCATCACATCCCAAACAGCAGACACAGACATGCTGTTGCTCCCTGCTCCGGCTTTTATCTGGAAAGCTTCAGAAGCCACAAATAAATCTGCTGGAACTTTGTGTGGCTGGAGGACAGAGAGCTGTCAGAGGGAGCGTAGCCTCTTGATGAAGCCTGATGGGCTGATTGCTGGCTGTAGCACACAGTCGCACCAGACGTGAGGAAGCTGGTGTGCACATGCTAACCAGAGTGGACATGGAGTTGCTCCGTCCTCCTAATCAAAGGCTGCTTCATCAGGCTGTGAGCTGTGATAAGAGGGGTGCTGTACTCCTGTGGAGAAATGGTTGTCTCTCCTCTCATCGCTCTCACCTCAGGAGCTGCCTGTTGATATGAAACCCATATCAGAGCCGCTCTATCTTTAAGATATGCTTTCATTATTTATTTATTTAGTTTTTCTCCCTGCAACAACTTCAGAACTTTTTTTGATGGGAAGTATCAGAGAAGATCTCTGCTTCCATCCTTCTCTGCTTTATTTTACACCTCTGCAAATGATCTGTTTCCTCCCACTTTGATCTTTGCCCTGGCTTCCTTCTAAATATACACCAACAGCTCAGGCTGCATGTCTTGCCGTGATATTTGTCATTTTAAAACATCACACTGACTTTTTTCTTTCTGGTGTTTAAACATCATCAGCGACTGGTTTTAATCATTTAGTTTGCCAACCAGACCAGGTCTGATTTCCACTTTCAACAGAAGCAAAAAAAGATAGAAAATCTAACAGAGGAGGGAGCAGCTCAGGTGGAGGAGGACAGGCAGGCACCCCCTCTTTCCCAAAGAGTCCCTGATCATCACCGTATAAATGAGTTTCTCCATCATTTCTGTCCTGGTGAGTAAATGGAATCAACCTTCCGGTCCTAGCAGCTGTGCTGTGGACGTGACCTTGACCAAAACCACTTTGTGAAGTTGTACAAGAGAGGATGGTCTTCCTGCCAATTAGCTCCTTTCATAGCAGAACCTACCAGAGGGCCCCCATCAGCACCTCGACCTGGTCCAGCCCACCATTAGCGCCGAGTCAAGGGTAGGGCCACCTTGGGTGAAATGAGGGGTGAAGGAACACATTGACTCTGTCTGTTTGGGGACGGTGCTAATGAAGAATAGATTATACCAATTAACTCTCACAGTGGGGAGACATTAATCAGTTAATGATAGTTTAGTGACAGTCAAAGAGGAAAAACGACAGCAGCCAGCAGGTCACACTGCCCGTAAGAGAAGGATGTGCTTGAGAAGCCTCATTGTTTATGTCCAATCACATGTATTGATCCACGCAACTCCACCCAGAGGCTGTCATGGTGGTTAGTTATGGTTTAGTGACGCGTTATTGTGTATTTAGGTTCGGTGGGGTTTGACTTTGTCAGTCAAGGATCCTTTTAGCTGATGTTGGGTTTCTACGGTCTGAAGGTCGAATGTCTCTGCTGTGCTGGACACTGTATCACCAGCGCGATCCTCTCCCACCTGCCTTTTGTTTTTAGGGGGGGTGACCTTCACCTATGGCCAGTTTAAACTGGATATGGGCAGAAGTTGCAGTCTCCACACAAAGAAGCTCTAATCAACATTTTGGCCAAGCGGTCCCTCCTCAAGGCCTAGTCAAATGATGTTTCAGTGGTTGTTTTAGCTGTTTTAGCTCGAACACCTGTACACTGTCAAATTCCAAATCCAGGGTTTCCTGGAAGATGCACTGCAGTACTTTAGAAGTACTTTAGCACTGCCCCCACCCCTCCCCATCCCTAACTCACCCCAGCTCCAGCTGTTGACAGCAGCAGAGTCACAGGTGTTGATGGAGCTTCAGCTCTTTCACAAGAAGAATGGAAGTTGTTTTTGAGTAAAAGCCACAAAGGGAGAAAGGTGAAACACTTTTTTTTCCCCCATTGAATCTATGTATGAAAGCAACACTCGGCATGGAGACTTCCCTGCCCACCTGTATCATGTTCAGCTTGACTTTGTGTCTTTAATGAGGTGTAAAATACAGGGCAGAGCTGTTTTTCAGGAATCAATAGAGGAGAAGACAAAGTATTCTCTCTCTAATGCCTTTATAATGTAAAAAATATTAACCTTTCCCAACAGAGGCCATATTTTAGTATTCTGGGAGGAAGCTGATGCTAGTGCTTGTAGTGGCAATTAGTTGTGAAGCTGTAATAGGGAGGAATTCCTCATGCTACAGAGGAATAACCCACTTAAAAGGGGGACATCCCTCCAGTTAGTTGACGACTGTCCAGTATGGTAGGTTCAAAGACCTGTAGGAGCTGTCCTGGAGTGGCTTCTTAACCAGGAGCCTCCACCATGTCAGCAAGAGTCCTCCAACCTCTAAGTGGGAAGACCTCAGAATTCTTCTGCTCTGCTTCCAGAAGCACACCCACTGCATAAGGAGGTGAATGGTTATATACAGAATATTTTAATGTTGCATCTCTCAGAATAAGATAAGGGTAAGAAAGGCTAGAAAATATAATAAAATCATCTTGTGGCAGCAGGGAGCGCTGGGTCGGTCCAGGGACGTTCAGCAAATGTGCATTTCTGTCCAAGAGGGCAAATCCAGCGGCAGCGTTCCTCTTTGTCAATGCCTGACAACCTGCTGACACTTCTGGCGCTTTGGTTGGATACTAACGTCTGTAGAAACCTCTCCATCCGTATGAGAAGCATTTCAGTTGAATCCCTGGTTTCTGTTAAGCTCATCAAATGCTCATTAATGCTCATTGGTGCCCCCCCCCCCCCCTGCCCCACCACCACTGATTCAGATATAAAAGAATCTGTCCGCTCCCTCATTCAACCACATTGGAAGTAAACATCTGTGTAAATACTTGCTTTTAATGAAACACTCACGCTCCTCCTTTGGTGATTTTTCTTCATATAAAGACAGAAGAGCAGAAGCCAAAGAGGGATTTAGTGGAAGAAGGGAAACAATAAAAGCCATTTATGCACAGCATCTGTATAAATACTACAGTCCCCCCCAGTCTAAATACATTTATTATTGCACTGACGCCTTCAGTACTTGACTTTCTCAGTGCTTTTCTCCTTATTCTCCCCCAGCTGGGTCACCCATCTCCACCCGCCGCCTGCTTCTGTGCATTAATGCAGACACAGAAGATCCACTCTGTTTCATTAAGGTTAAAATGATGGAATTAAAAGCAGGATAGGAGGCTGTGTTGCACAGATAATGCAAGAACACACAAATCATTCACTGGGTTCATGATTTTGTGCAAAAAGAACAAGAATAAATCTAAAGGGGAGCGCCGTTATTGCTCATTTATGGGTCAAGATGGTTAAATGTTGAATAAAGCCATTGGCTCCAAATGTACGAGTTTAAACAAATGTGAGGAGGGGAAGAGTACATCAACTGTTCTCATCAGACTCTCTTCTGAGCTTTTATTATTCCTCATCAGGAAATGTCCCCTTCATCTGCAGTAACCAGGGACAGACGGGTGCTAATAAAATTACTCTGGACAAACCTCTTTCATTCTCTTTGTGCCTCATTAAAACCTAACATCCATTTGCTGAGAAGCATCCAGCAGCTCACATGCCTGCTTCTCTCAGCAAGAGCCATTACAAGCTTGAAAACCCACCTTTGTTATTGTAATCAGCAGTATAATGAACAGAGTTCTAAATGAACAGGTGGACACTGCAGTGTCCTCTATTACAACTATGCTAATAAGCCTGATTATTTTATTGTTCACGTATTCCAGAAATAAAAGGAGTTGTTCCTTCACTCGCTGCCTGCAGATTTAAAGATATTCCGCTTAGAATATGTTTGCCACTTTTGTATTTAGGCTTGGAAAAGAACGTTGATGTTCGGTCTGCATTAGGACAGTAATGAGAGGCAGAGAGGAGCTCTTTGAAGAGCCTAATTACCGCCTCCATCACTCGGCCCTCACTGGTTCAGTTGAAAGACAGTTGTTGATATGATAACAATCATCATATAATAAGAAAGAAACAATACAAGATGGTGGCAGAAACAAACCTACTGATGAATGGACCAATGTGGCGGTGCTGACAAAGATCACTCTGGTCTGCTGGTTCAGAACCACCTCTAGTATCCGCCTAAGGTCTCACAGATGTCTGTAGCTGTCCCAACCACAGCTGACTGAAGGCATCTACAGCAGTGTCAGGATCAAACCTTGGTGCTAGCTGCTGCCTGCTGCCAGGATCAAACCCAGGTGCTAGCTGCTGCTCTGGTAGAATGATAAACTGTATATTTAAGGAGTAACGCAACATCTTTGCAACTGCAAGAAAGTCTCCATCACCCTCTCAAGGTGCCATCAAAGAAATCCCCAATTACTCCTAATAATGATATAATCAAGCACAGCTGAGTGCCAGCCAACTTTAATTAACTTATTAATTAGCATAGAAAGCAAAGCAATAATGGGATTTTTATTCACAGCACAGATGCAAATGTCTCCAATGGAAACTGAGCCTGTGTGTGTGTGTGTGTGTGTGTGTGTGTGTGTGTGTGTGTGTGTGTGTGTGTGTGTAGAAAAATCTTTCTTGCAGATGTTTTGGATTATTGTTTTTTTTGCTTTCTTTGGTGGTTGCTAATGGGAACTGATTAATTAACCACTTCCTATTTATTTCTAAGCCCACCAATTACAGGGGGGTATCATGGCCTCTAAAGTGCACAATAACATTACCCCTCAGTCGCTCTTCAAGATTCCCTGCCAGAGGCAAATATAACCCCCCATGTTGGGCAGAGTGTATGTGAATATGTGTGTGCATGTGAATAATCTGAGGCAGATGCAGCGGCTGTAAAGGTGCCCTGCAGGTCCATCTAATTAACCAAAGTCCTTCATTTACCTGTTCTTCTCCAAGGGCACCTGATAATGTCAGACTTTACTCTTCTCTCCTTTTTTGCATTTGGAATTTTCAGTAACTTTAATCTTCTGTCAGCAAATACAGTATATGTATTTTTTTGTTGGAACAGGTTACAATCACACATTCAACTAAAGCTTTTGAATATGTGCAGGTTAAGGGTGACCACTGCACCAGCCTTCACTTTCAACAGCTTCTTTCCCTTTATGTCCTCAATGTCGTGCCGTTGTTCCCCATCAAGACTTGTTTATTTTGTCCTGAGGCAGAATGCTATCTGAACTGAAACTGGCCTTAATAGAGAATTCCTCTATTATTATTCTGTATCATATCTTTCTGTCAGTCATCAGTTTGACTTTACAGTGTAGTCACGAAGGTCACGGTGCTACTGCAGCCTGAGCCACAGATTCTAGTTGTGTGGAAAATGATGGTGTGAGTACTAGTCTTCATCTTCTCTTCCTCCCCCTCATCATCCCCTATATTGTCTTAGCTATCAGCCAGCCCAGCGATGCTGCTGCCTCTTCAGTAAGAGGAGGTGATCATGAATGCAGAATGCCTTTTATCTTTTCTGCCTTTATTCTCCTTTCTTGCCGTGTCTTTATCCAGCACTCTCATTTTATCTCCTCTTTTCCTGTCTCTGGAGATTGCTCTGAACGCTGGCTGTGTGCTGAATGCTCAGAGTGGCTTTGCCCAGTAACAGAATGATCAACTTTGCTCCAGACTGAGGCTGACTGACCTCTATCTTTGGAGAAAGCACTGTCCTGCAGCAGCCTCAGCAGAGGAAAACATGCAGAAGACTGTACTTTATAGCTGATTCTTTTGATGAGAATGTTAATAAACCCCAGACTAGTTGAAGGAGTTGAAGGTTTAAGGTCTGCAGAAACAATAAGTGGAGAAAACAGTGGAGATGATTGTGGACAGGAAAGTCACAGCCCCTTGGCCCCCCCTTGCCCTCATGGACTCCCCCATCACCATCGTGGACTCCTTCCGCTTCCTGGGCACCACCATCACCTGGGACCTTAAGTGGGAGCCAACCATCAGCTCCCTCATCAAGAAGGCCCAGCAAAGGATGTTCTTCCTACGGCAGCTGAGGAAGCTCAAACTGCCTCCCAGGATGTTGGCGCAGTTTTATACGGCCATCATCGAGTCCAGCGCGTCGTGCGCTCTGCCGAGAAAGTGATCGGCTGCAGGCTTCCATCCATCCAGGACCTGTATATCTCCAGGACCCGGAGGCGTGCAGGTCGGATCACGGCCGACCCTTCCCACCCTGGTCACGGACTGTTTTCCCCCCTCCCCTCAGGCAGGAGACTACGGTCCATTCGGACCAAAACCTCCCGCTACACGAACAGCTTCTTCCCCTCTGCCATCAGGCTGCTGAACACCAAGTGACTTATCACTTAAGCACCATGTACAGCAGCCAGTCGGACTCACGAACATCACATTACTCCTGCATTGACCTGCACTATTTCTTACTATTTATATATATACTGTATATATGTCTTATTTTATTTATCTTATTCTAATGTTGTCTTGTCGCAGCGTCACACCAGGACAAATTCCTAGCTTGTGTAATACTGTGTATTACATGAACAATGGCAATAAACCTGATTCTGATTCTGATTCTGATAAGGAAGGTACGACTAGATTTTGCTCCCCTTTGTCAAGACTAAAGTGGTGTTTGTAAGAGTGGAAGCAGAGATGGTGCAGGCCAACAGAAGGGCATAATAGATAAGGACACTTGGTCATGAAGAGTGAGAGACCAGGATCAACCAATCAATCAATTTTTATTTATATAGTGTCTTTTACAATCAAAATTGTGGCTGTTGTGCCGCCACAGGTTTTTATTGTGATTGGGTGAGCTGCTTGATGTGAGTGATGCAGAGGAGCAGACTCTGGACAGCTTCCTCCTCATCAGCAGTAACAGTGAAACACAGCTGGAAGTGCAGAATCCACACAGAAGGAATGGTTGTCCCTACAGGAAGTGGCAGCACCCTCCACCAGCCCTTCCAGAACAAATGATGATTTATAGCAGAATTACTAGTGTTTAGGGCCTCTCGCTGTGTACCAGGTAGGATAGAGACACTTACTCCGTCCATATTCAGCCTGCCATAAAGGAATCTACAGTTCCTGCATTAATATCTGGTTTTAGCTGGTGTTGGACATCTTCAGATGTCTGCTTTTACCCTGAACCAGTTCATTATGCAAGATATACTCAGTGATTGTCTGATTGTCTCCTCAGAGATGTCTAGGTAGGGACAGAGACAGAGACAGACGGATGGACGGACAAACAGACAGACAGACAGACAGACAGAGACAGAACGATAGAGACAGAGATCGATCGATCGGCCTGCCTGCCTGCCTGCCTGCCTGCTGCCTACCTGCCTGCCTGCCTGTCTGTCTGTCTGTCTGTCCGTGCGCGTGTTCGTCCGTCCTTCCGTCCATCCGTCTTAGTCCTACTACATCCTACTTAGCATGTTTAGTCACACAGGAGGTAAAAAACTGTTTTGGTTCCTGGAAACACTAAATGAGCAATAGTCTTTATTAGCTTCAATACAGCTGCTGTAAAAACTACTGTATGCTGCATTTTCCCTTAGACTTGATATTCCTTGATTTCCTTTGCAGCGGATGGCTGATATTGAAAAATATTAAGAGATTAAAATAAAGAAAAAGAGAAAGATGGAGGCAGGTTAGAGATAAACTGGCATTTTTGTAATGGTTATGAGGTATGAAAAGGAAAATAACTGGAGAATAAAGGGGAGGATAAAGGAAAGAGCGATGAAAATTTTTGAGTAGATGGAATAATGTGAGTGTAATGGAGGAGGCAAATAGCGATGTTAACAGAGTCAAAAGGAAATGCAGGAGGAAGTAAGTTAAATAAAGTTGAGAGAGGAGTAGATGGCTCATAATTCACGTGGTTTGTCAGAGCTTGATTTAGAGGAGCTCACTGGAGGTTACGTGCTGCAGCCTTCACTGGCTGGGAGCTGCAGCACTTCCGTCAAAGTGCTGATAATGAAAGAAATGTGGGATGATGGCATCAACAAACAGACCTGCTTCAGAACACATGCAGCAGAGGAGCTCCAATTTCTGGGCTCCAAACACCAAATTAGCAGGTTTCTCTGAAACTGAGTGAGTGAGTGAGTGAGTGAGTGGTTTCCTGCTTTTGTGTTTTTTTTCTCTGTGCTGATCTATTTATTTAACTATTCTTCATTTGCATTTTTTATGATCAGTGCTGACTGATCCGGTCATGACGCAACATTACCTCCTGGAGGGGAGGAGTTCCAGGCAGTTCCAGCCAGGAGCAGCCCCCAAGGCAGACCCTGGACACGATGGGTCTTTACTTCATCTTCATCACCTATCCAGCTATGAAGTGCTCACAGAGATGAAGGGAGTAAAAGGGCAGAGGAGGCTGTTGGCTCCTGTATGCTGCCCCTGCAAACTGACCCAGGAAAAAAATAAAATAAAAACTTTTCACCATATTAGAGTATGGGGATCATCCACATGTAGCACTCGAAAAAAAAAGCTTGAAAAAAAAGCTTTAGTTTCACCTGGAAATAATGTGCTGCTTGCCTGAGATCAAAATAATAAATAAATAAATACATGTTGTGGGATTCTACCAGTCTGTTGCCCCCCCAGCTGGGCCTTTACATTAGAGCTGGTAAGTAAACTATTGTTCCGAGCTTGAAATTTTGAAGCTCATCATTTCTGTGCTGGATCTCGTAGAGCTTGTTTGTCTCAATAAAATATCAGAGTTACAATTGAAGTTTGTCGTTGGCCACGATCACATTTAACTTGCTTCCGAGCTATAACTTTTCCCTCTGCCACCTTGCTTTTTTTTTTAAACATTTGAGATATTAGCAGGGATATTAATGAGTCTCTCCGGGGGCTGAAGAGTAGCCAAAATCACAGTCCTTATTTTGGAATAAAAATGTCTTCACCCAGAAGGCGTAAACACTGAACGTGGTCTCACAGGGATGCAAACTTGAGAGCGCACGAGGCGTTTTGGGCTTCCACTTCATAAGGAGAATTTCTCTTTAGTTTATAGGCAGGATGGTGAGGGGGCAGGGCAGCAGGGGCTTCTGTGTGTGGAGTCTGTATGGGTTCTCTCAGGGGACTCCAGCTTCCTTCCACACATGGGCACTGACTTTAGGTGTGAGTTTAATATGGATACTTGTTGGTCTTGGGATATTAGTCCTGCGATAGAGTTGTTCTGGTAGTAGGTGAAGGTGACAGGACTTCTTCAGAGCACTGCTGAGGTCCCCTCGAGCAAGGTGCCAAACCCACCAATGGGGGCTTGGGTGGACCTGTCCTCACCCATATGCAGATGGGTGATGTGATAGACACCAGCACCTCCAGTAGGGATAAAAGGGTTGAGGAAAGGAAAACTAATAATAACACTTGTTATTTTGATGGCAGTAGTCGAGCGTCTCGATTAAACGGAAAAGTACATTTAAAAACACATAATTTAAAAAAACAATCAAACACATGATAGGATGGGATGAAACATAAGCTAGATGAAGGGTGGGGGTGTAGCCTTATTGTGTACTTAGATACAGAGAGAGCTGGTCCCTGATATCTGGAGGTGGTTCGTTCCAAAGGGGTGGAGGCAAAAAAGACAGCATCTCCAACATTCTTAAGACTGTGAGGAACCTCCAATAATGCACACTTATAGACTCTTAGCAGTTCAAATAATTTAAACTCTCCTTAAAAAGAAAATACAGGGTTTGATTTTCAGAATTTGGACATTTGAGAGGACTTAATCACTAAATCACCCGTTGTCTAAGATATCTGGAATCATCAACAGTTGCCGACATTGCACCAGCACTACAGGCGATGACAGGAAGCTCTGACAGAAACCAGGACAGGTAACAGATTCCTGCTGATCAGTGTTGGAGAGAAAAGAGCCAAATGAGGTGTCTGTTTGTCACAGAGATGAGTGCCAGAGCAAAACTTTAGAACTCTGAATTGAAACTCCAGTGCTGATGTTACACAGCACTATCAATTCAAGCACTACTAACTCACCTTTATGTCCTAATATCCTCAAACCTTCCAGGAGTAATGAGGTACTTTGAAGAGATGGAAATGAAACGAATCCGGCAGTGAGCATGGTGTAATTCTATGCATGACTTCCTCCTGTGTGATGTGTTTGGGTGTGAAAGTGAGGCGTCTGATTTGACTTCTGATAAATCTCCCTGTGCTGTGGCATCAGAACGTATTACTGAGCCAACAGCCGGGGCCAAATCCATTTTTATCGGAGTGCAATTGATGTCACTCCAGCTTCTCACAAAGGGCCTTTGCTTTGGCGCCCACCAGATGTGAGGCTGTTTCTCCCTCTGAGTGCACACAAGCACCTCCGAGTTAGCATATGGCTCTTTAGACGGCCACACGGAACCTATATCCATGTTTGTATCAGAGAGAGGGGGAGGGGGGGGGGTCACACTAGCCACAGCTGCCTGGAGAGAAATAAGCCAGCGTCATGGCCGTGCACACGCACTCATCCTGTTTTGACAGGGGGTTTGGCACAGCTTAACCCTAATCTCATATCTATACAGGAAGTGACAGCAAATCGAGGTTTTTGACGAGTTGTGCCTGTTGGCATGGTAACTGATCAAGTCTACCACCACAAGCTGTTCCAGTTGCTGGGGTTGAACCGTGGACACGGCCTCACACAACTGATGTAATCATCACTCACCACATGGACGACACACATGACTGCAATAATAGAGAGGAGATTATATTTACAGGGTTATCTTGATGGACCAAACTATATTTGTGTTCAGACACCTCAGTTCTGCAATGTTAGTGATACATAATGATGACATCACATAATGATGATATCATGTTCATGCCTCTGTATAATAGGAAGGATGGGATTCATTTAATTCCTGCCTCAGCTTTTCACAATGGTTAAAGAAATGGATGGACAGATGGATGGATGGATGGATGGATGGATGGATGGATGGATGGATGGATGGATGGATGGATGGATGATGGACAGATGATGGATGGACCGATCTATCTATCTATCTGTCCAGCCTTCCCAGACCTCCTCACCACCACAGTTTTGACCTTGAGACCGTGATGAGTCGGTAAACCCTCTTTGCAGGATCACAATGAGCAGGAGCCACAACCACTCATTTACATCTGTCCATCCTCTGTTTGAGGACATTGTGTTCTACATGGACCAGAATTGTCACTTTCAACTAGGTCCTTGTAGTAGATGTGTGCCACCTCTTGGCTGTGCTTCTGTATTGGTTGGAAACTGGTGGCATCAAAGAAAGGCAGCAGACGAAGGACCACCCTACCGACGCTCAGGTCCTAGCAGCGACTAGCCAAGAGTGAAACAGTGGCTCCACCAGCACCACTGGCATCATGCCAACCCTGCTTCCACCTTCTGTGGCGACAAAGACCATTAAATTAAAAGACATAAGAAATATTCTGTTCTTCAAAGCTTTCTTCCTTTTTCATGCATGTCTCCTGAAGAGTGGATATCTCTGTGTGTGAAGGTTCTCCATGTCTTTAAAAGCATGTAGCCATTAGGCTGGTTCCATATCAAACAAAACCCACTTTCTGTGGGTACAAAAAGCTTCTCAAACAGCACTGAGACGGTGACTTTGAAGTGTCCATTAAAGGCATGAATAATAAAAACCAACAATTACCATTATACATAATCATGTGAATACTGGCGAGGGGAAGATGATGCAAATGGTCTGTTTGGATCAGCAGGAGCTAAAAGCTTCATTATAATTATGAAATATAGACCTGACCATGGATGTGCAGTGCACATTACACTGGAATAATTGATAGTCTATCTATCTATCTATCTATCTATCTATCTATCTATCTATCTGTCTGTCTGTCTATCTATCTATCTATCTATCTATCATCTATCTATCTATCTATCTATCTATCTATCCGTCCACCTGTCTGTTCATCCACCTGTATGTCTGTCATTATTTTTCAGTCATGGTGATGGATATCCAGAGATAATCTAAGGGAGCACCTGGACCTGCTTCAGGTTCTTGAAGGTGTTCCTCCTCTTCTCCAACATGTTTCTTTTTTGGGGAAATGGCTGCAGCCAGAGCTTGATGGCATCGCGCTTGTGGACCTTTAGCATGCTGATGATGTGGGTGCTTCGCTGAGAGTCATTAGCAGCGGTTAGCAGGGGTTACAGGAGGGGCTTCCTCTCTGTCTGCAGGTCACACGGGGTTGAGTCACAACAATAGGACCTGTGGTGAGTGATCTGACACCATTAACAGAGCTCTAATTTAAGCATTTATAGTTAGAAAGGTAAGGAAATGTAGCACAAATGGGTTTTTAAAATGCAACCAAGTTGCTGGTGGCAAATATGAAGGATGGGATGGTGAAAAGGCAATGGAGAGCTGGAGTAAATAGACAACATGGTGTAAGCAGAGCATTATTATTATTGTTGTTGTTGTTGTTGTTGTTGTTGATGATGATGATGATGATGATGATGATGATAATAATAATAATAATAATAATAATAATAATAATAATAATAATAATGTTATTGCAGTGGTAATAACCTATTCTCAATCTGAGTATAAAGCCTAACCATCATACAAGTGTTGGAGACAGGAGTAGCAGCGGCTGAATGGGTTCCTGGGTGCTAATGAGCCAATGTTTTATCAGGCTTATTTCAGGCACCTGTGGGGTCCTCAGAGGAATAGGACCATAGAATTTCATGTTGCTGTCACTGCACCAGCCCACATGTATGCATTCATTCATCTACAAACACACATTTCCATAAGTAGCTGAAGTCAAAAATATGCACATATATAAATCCAAAAAACTGTAGATGTTGACACACATTTGGAATTCATCTTTGCAAAATATGCATTAAAAGTGGGGCTGCAGCTGAAATGTGGCACTGACTTGGCCACCCAGTGAAGCTCTGGGCCCTGAATTTTCAGTCAGAGAACTTTTCTGATGACATGTTGGACAACATATGACAATAAAGGCAATGCACAATCTTTCATATATCTTCCTATAAGTACAGTAATTGGCGTAAAAGGCATCATGGTAAATACAGTTTTGATTCTGGGCTTTCAGAAGAGTTCTGTTCTCTCTCTCTGGGGCAGCTTCCATCCTTTTTCTTCATTTCCTCCACTCTGACGGACTAAATTAAAGAGGCTTTTTAACTGTCCAAAGAGAGAGCTGTGGGCCCAGCTGTCCACTTATGAAACAAGTTGTCAGCACACAAGCACATCTCTCTTTCTGACTTCCTCCCTCTCTGGCCACGCATTTGAGAAGGTCAAGTATGTGTTGCTGCTTCCTCACATATGTCAGCATTTCTGTGAATTACAGCCGTCCAGGAGCGAGCCCCTAAAGGCCAATGCATATTTCGGCACTCACACACACACACACACACACACACACACAAAACTTCATGTTGGATCAGATCCTGCTGGATCACATGTTCACCTGTCAGAGAGGAAAAAGGATTTCAAAGCAAAAGCATCCAGATCAAGTCAGTTGTTGAGAGGTTTGTCCTGATAAGGTGTCCACCTGTAAAACTGATGGATGTGCATGGTTGTAGTAGTTGCCACGCATGAGAGTTTTTATTTACTCACCATCAGGAAACCCATGATTTGTTGGTGGAACCTGGCTGAAGCTGTGGGCCACATATGTTAGCTAGCTAAAGCTAATGTTTGCTGGTGCCCTCTGAGACAATGTGTCCCAGGAGGCTTCGGGAAAACTCATCCTGTTACCAATTTTCTTTTCAATGGAAACAATTGGATGGAGATCAGCTGAACCTTCAGCTCCAGAGTAACTTCACCAAAACCGATAAAGCTGCTCTGATTGAGCTGTTGTATCAGAATTTCTTTGCTGTTTTGCAACCAAATTTGAGGAAGCATCTCGAGATGTAGCGTGGCTCAAATCAGATCACATTGAGAATTTCTTTAAAGTTTCTGGTGGAATGTTGAGATATGGGAAACATTAATGGTATTAAATGAGCTTCTTGTTTTGAAAATATGGTTCTGGAAATATGGTTTTAATCTTCTGTGGATAAGTCAGGCAGGTAATAGAAAATTCAGCACTCAACGTAAATGAGCCAAGGATGAAAGGAAGAACAGTTTGCAGACAGAAGTGGCACAAAACTGTCCAAAATGTTCTATTCTTTTTAAAGATTTGCTCATATTAGATTTAATAGGAAAACTTTTCTCCATTAGAATGGCGATAGAGAACAAAAGAGTGTTGAAGGGACATGTGAGTCAGGACTTTGCATCCTCACAGGCGCGACGTGTTGCCATGCAATGCCTGACTAGTGTCATTATTTAGCCACTGGATGTGACAACTGCTAAACTGGGAAATGGCCCCACCGTACTGGTCCACCAATGGAGGAAAAGTTTCTCCCTCTGTTCAAAACTTCAACCAGTAGTCTTTCATGGTGGTCAGACAGGGAGCTGGAGCCTAGTGCAGGAAGTCCTTTAGCCGTGACTGTGCCACATCCATGCTGCCACAGCTGCTACAAGTCACACCTAATTCCATTCTGGGGCCCACGGTGCTGCTGAGGTACAGCTGGACCGATTCTACTTGGCCAACAGGTTTAGAAGAACCACCAAATTTCTCTGTTTGCAACCAAAAACAGATGATTCACGACATTAGCCAACTTTTCTGTGAGCAAGGTGGAAAATAACCACTTTTACCCTCTGACCCTCAAATCTGTTAAAATAGCTTCAAAGTGTGTGTGTGTGTGTGTGTGTGTGTGTGTGTGTGTGTGTGTGTAAAAGGTGCACAGCTCGTACTGCTAATAGACATCTAATATCATGAGTGAAAGGTAAAAGTAGAAACTGCTTGGTGAGCAGATAGAGAATCAATAGACTATTAGAGTTCACAGCAAGGGGACATGAAGGAGGATGATGAAGGTGAGCTGCTGAAGTACAATTAGTCAAAGATGAGAACAAAGCATGATAGAACAACATCCTTTGTTCTCCTGATTTAAGTGTCTATGACATAAGGTGAGTCAAAATTAAAACCAATGTGTGTGTATATATATGTGTGTGTGTTGGGGGTGTGCGTGTGCGTGTGAGAGAGAGAGGTGATCAGACATTCAGATGATGAAGATGATGTCTTTCAGCCTGCTGTCAATGACACCACAGCAGCAATTAGTCTCACTTAGTTTGGACTTCTAATCCCAGAATAATATTTCAGGTCATAGACTCAGGCTGTGACCGGCGGAGCGTCCCCTCACCCACTGGCTGGACAGAGCTGGACAATCAATCTCTGCAGAGATCCTGATGTTCCAGCACCTTAGAAAGGAGCTGACAGCATAATTACAGTAATGTGATGGTTGAACTTAGCGTTCAATGTGTTTCATTCATAACTTGTGCAACAGGACATGATTTGAAAGCAAAGTCCGAGGGTGCAGTATGTAGTCCATGTCCTAAAGTAGAGGACAGTAATATTCACTGGGTGTCATGTGTTTCCGGCTGAGGGCCATCCCATTGATGCACTGTGGAAGAGCAGTTGATGAAAACAGACCTGGACAGTGTGCAGCACCATAGTGCAGCTCTTCGCTAGAATAGGAACGCCGCTGTGCTTGTTTAGAAATGAGGTGTTTTGGTGGAATCTTCCTCTATTGGATCAAACATTAACATGTAACATGTAATAACATCATTGTCCCTTTAAACATGCAGGAGTAGAAACCTAAAGGCACCAAAGCTCATTTCAGGAAGTTCTGATGGATCAAAAGTCGGATAAAAAGTTGTTTCCACACAGCTTGTAGATGTCAGCTCGGCAGGAAGCACTGCCAACGAGCTTTTGTTGTGGGCAGATGAAGCAAAAGCTCAAATTGAATTCTCTTTTTTCTGGGCGCAGCCTTTGACAATGTTGATGGAGTCATTTTATTGATGGTCCGGAGTCTGAGGTGGACATCAAGGACACTGCTCTGAACTGGTTTGTCTGCTCTCTTTTCAACAGACCTTTGGTGGAGCTTTTCAAACTGTCCATCTGAGCCGTATGATGAAATTAACTCAATACAGCCCCACCAAAACAGCTCCTCATTGTACCCAAGTCCTTTCTCCGGATTTTTTCAGGTCCATCATCTCAGGCTCCAGCCAGTGAAACACAGGAAGTCGGAACACACAAGCTAAATTCATGCTGTGTGGCAGACAGCAAGGAAGCTAGAGTGGAAGCTGGAGGGTAGCAGCAATAATTAGAGGAGAGTCCAGCTTCTCTGTGTGTCCAAGGTTCCCTCTAGTCACTATTAGTAGCTCCAGCACAACCACAAGGCTCTGTGACAGTCAATTAAGCCTCTTTATCTGGGATGCCTGTTTCTCTTCCTCCAACTCCTTCCCTTCCTACTCCTTATGCACTTTGCTCTCTTTTCGTCTTAGCCTTTACTTCAGGTGTCGTTCTTCCTTTTTATTCTTTTTCTTTCCCAGTCCTTTCTTTCCTGCTCCTTGAACTACAAATATGCTACATTCAGGAAAAAACCCACCAAGTCCCAAAGGCCATAGCTTGCCAGGCAAAATGGTGTTTACACGAAAATATCCTTAACAAGACAGCTTCACACAAGGAAGTGTGTGTGTGTGTGTGTGTGTGTGTGTGTGTGTGTGTGTGTGTGTGTGATGTGAGCTCTGGAGAAACAGTGTCTTCTCTAATGGCTCAGCAGTGGCTCTTTGTGAAGTCAAACTGAGGCTAAGTGTCTCGCCTTTGGTGACAATGACTTGTTGCATGGCGTGATAGACAAGAAAGGCAGAGTCCTTTTATCCCACGGACCATTCGTGTGGATGAACAGAACAGCAGAACGAGAACTAATTTTGACCTCGGCCTGGACACATGGAGTCAGTGGCCTGTCGGGATTCCTCCAACGCTGTTGGCCAAAGAGTTCCCAGGAAGACAGACAGAAGCGATGGTTCCTCTGGTACCACTCACCACCTCGGCTCAGCTTACCACCCTTCCTTTAGCTTTTAGTGGTTTTAGAAGTAGCAGAGAAAAAGAGCTGATTCCATGTCACTGAAGAAAATAAAAAGCGAAAGATGATTACATTAAATTGTTTACATTCAAATGTATTATTTATCCTTCTCTTAACCAGGTAGGTGTGCAGCACAACAGGCACAGAAACAGGAATAATGACATCAAACCATACAGTGAAATAAAGAAACAGGAGCACAAAGCAGGAGCAATGGGCTGTTCTATTCATTCCCCACAGAAGAGAGTGGAATGATGAGCTGTTCATTCATCGACAGCAAAGCAGAGCAACCAAAGGAGGTACGGGCCGTGGGTACGAGGAGACTAAGGAGGCCTACAGAAACCAGCCGCGTCTGCAGACTTGGAAGCATTCTTCAGAATGTGTTTTTAAATCACACAGCTTCATATGTGCATGCACATCGCGTCTACCTTAGTGTTCAGAGCGAGGCTATAGGCTATGTTAGCTTGTCCTCATTAGAGACCATATGCAACAACAAGCTAATGGTCCAGTTGCTTGTTTTCATCAATAGCTGCTTTACACTATTTCCCTGTTCACAGAAGAGGTTGTGGTGTTCCAGGGTAGGCGCCATTACCCTACCATCAAACATCTGTTTGAGGGGTTCAATAGCAGCGTCCCTCTGTCTGCTCCGCTACAATCCTTACAGAAGGAGATGGCTGTACTTTGTTTTCCTGCTTCCCAAATCCTTCCTCCTCCACGTCAACAGCATCTTGGTTGGACTAATGACTTTAACTCCTTCAAATCAGAGGGAAGAACAACAGAATCAGATGAGGTCGATGTGATGATGAAGAACTGTAGCAGTTCTCAAGCTCAAAGTCAGCTTCTTTATTTTACATGCAGACTTGAAGAAGTGATGAGTCATTTTAAGCAAAACTTACATCAGCCTGAGGATTTCAGCCCCTGGAAAACAGTCAGAGGAGAAGATGGAGGCTCACCAAAGCCTGCCTGGTTTCCAGTTACCAAGATTGAAGGACTCCCACATGGCAACTCAGTGCCACAGGCCCTGGTGTGTGTGTGTGCATGTCCACACACACACACACACACACACACACACACACACATACGCACTCACACGCCTCTTCTTCACAGCATGACTTATGCGGTCTTCTCTAACGAACTCCAACAAAGCTTAGTTTGGATTCCTCAGGTTCTCCCCACCTTCCAAGTTGTCTAGTCATACTGAAAATCCACCCAGTTGATCAAAACTGGCCCTTTCATGACAAAACACAGCTGAACGTCTTTAACGTTCTCTTTGGTGATCCAGACACAGACACAGTTGTTATGTAGTGAATTTACAGTTAAAAAAAATGGCCCATAAATATTTGGCAATTATTACTTAAACAAGAAAAATAAAAGATTTGTTAGACCATTTAAAATCTTTCTAAACATTTTTAAAGCTATTAGAAATAGTAAATATATAATATTAAGATAATATTAAATATCTAGTAAATCATCATATTTTTGAGAGTACATAATAAGTTACTAATGGCTATTTCCATTACTTAATGGCTTCATAAATGACAGATGTTTAAATTATATGTAGTTAATAATTGTTTTATAAACCAGCTATGAACAGTACTTGGGTGTAAATGAGCAACAGATGCTTATCAATCAATCAATCAATCAATCAATCAATCAATCAATCAATCAATCAATCAATCAATCAATCAATTGATCAATCGATCAATCAATCAATCAATCTTTATTTATATAGTGCCTTTTACAATCAAAATTGCTTCTAGGCGCTGTATAGAATCCCAGGGCCTAACCCCCAACAAGCAACAGTGGCAAGGAAAAACATCCCTTTAACAGGAAGAAACCTTGAGCAGGACCAGGCTCATGTAGGGGGACCCTCCTGCTGATGGCCGGCTGGGTAGAGAGAGGAGAGGAGAGGAGAGGAGAGGAGAGGAGAGGAGAGGAGAGGAGAGAGGAGAGGAGAGGAGAGGAGAGGAGAGGAGAGGAGAGGAGACAATTTCCCAGTGGGGTGACAGAGGCCTGTCAATAGCTTATAATAGGTTGTAAATGGTTAATAAGTGTCTATGCTAACCCTGATGTAATAAAACATCAGGTAACATGAGAGTTTAATGGGGAGCAACCAGAGCGATCTCTGATCGCAGCAGCAGAATTGCCTTTTAAAATAATCAAAAGAGGGTGAAATGAGAAGTTTGGGAAACAAAACATGATGAAAAATATTCCTATTCAATCACATATAAGAGAAATAATCATTTTATTCCAAAAATGCTGCAATAACACACAAAATGTAACCATCTGTCTTTTTGTTGTGTTCAGCGTCAGGGTCAGTTTAAGGCCACGGAGTGCACGGGTCATGTTTCCGCTCATCCAGCAGGAAACAGCAGTGGTCATAACATCTTTAGAAATACATCTAAAAAACATTTATTCACACTAAATTACGAATAAAAAACGGCAGTCTTTAAAATGGAACATGGCCAAATTGGGCAAAAACATATTTCACATATTCTTTTGAAAGATGCTCCTGTTACACCATACTATTGAGGGCGTCACCAGGCGGATCACAGAGAAAACAGAGCAAGTTAACGCTAACTAGCCTGACAACAGTGCGCAAAAACAGTACCAAATATCTCCAAATCATCTGATTTGAACAGACTGGCTCAACCAGAACCAGAACCAAAACCAGAACCAGAACCACTGACACACTAGATCACTTGTTCTGGACAGCTGCCTGCTCTCCAATTCAGTACACAGCAGTGACTGAGCGCATGTGCACAGACCAGCTTCTACTTCACACACTCTTTCTCCAACATGCCCCCCCCCCCCCCCCACACACACACACACACATACAGACATACACAAACAAGGCTTTATAACATGTTTGTTAAATGCAATAAATGGTGTAACAACAGCTTTAATCCTGGCAGCTCCAACTGTCAGCAGAAGGAAAGTTGGAGCATCAGGTTTATTAGTGACATCAATCAAACCCAGCAGTTTCCAGACAGATTGTGAATGAGTGGAACTCCTCCACAACGTGTGTCTCCTGCGCATCCACCGCTCCAAGTTCTTCAGCCCCTCCTGGAGACAGAAGGCAGGAATGTCACATCTATTACAAGTCCTGTTGTCCTCATCTCTGGGACAAAAGCAGCCACCCAATTAACCTTTCAGCTGAAGACAGCTGCGTGCACTGACACACCACATCTCAAACGAGGTTTGGTCTGAAAGCGGTCGGCTCTGTGCTTTCATTTGATTCCACTTTATCTCCTGCAACCATTTCTGCTGCAGGATTCTTAAAGAAATTGTTCTTGTCTGCTTTGATAATGCATGTCAGCCAACAGAGTATTTCCTTTCAGTGTGCAAAAGTCAGTTCATACTGGTCATCTATGTGAAAGAAAACATTTTCTTCAGGACTTATTATTGTGGAATCTCCTCAAGTAATAAATTGAGATGATTAGGAATCAATGGAAGAAGGAATACTGACCGTCAGGAAGACAGACAAGCAGTGAAGGGCTGAGTGACTGAGTGAATAAAGGATTAATTTAGGTGAACCTTCTCAGAGATGCAATTATGTAACGCTACGTATGTTTCACTATTTACAATGGCTATAGAAGCCTGGATGGAACCGTAGGGGGTCAAAATAGCCGAAGGTGCTGTTGCAAGTCTGTCAGGATACAGGAAATGAACAAGAGCTCTGAGGGGTGACAGCTGTTCAGGTCAACATGGGAGTATTTAGTGTTCAGAGAGGAGAAAGCAGACGTGTGCGGCTCAACATGCTGCCTGCTGTTTGTATCCTCTTGTCATTACTGAAACCTGCAGGTTAGCAGCCAGGATCAATTATGCTTTATCTAAACCAGCCCGTGAAATTGGCGCCTCCACGCTGGAGCCTCTGTTGTCAGCCATAAACAGCACCCAGAGCTGTTTGGACTTGCACTAACAGGAAGATCATTAAGTGAAGATTGTATTCTGCTGGCTGACTTTCAAAGAAATTGAATTATGAAAGAAAATGGGAGGAGGAAGCCTGCTGGCACTCCTGTGAGCAGCACATCAGCGGCTGAGCCTGTTTTCGCAGCTGAAGTCCAGACAAGGTTCCCTTCACTCCTCTTGCTTTTTCCGTAACGGTTAATGGGTGCACCCAATCTCCTCCTCGGCCCAGATTTCCCCAAGACATGACATCACTGCAAGATTTTAGCAGCAACTGTAACCTGTTTTCACAAAAACAAGGGTTGATTGTTATTTTTCCTCTTTTCTTGCAATCACGTCCTGTCCAGAAGCCTTAAAATGGCACATGTCTCCATCTGAGCTGTCATAGGATTTCAGCATCGGACAAAAAAGGTCTAATTTTATACATGTATAAAAATAACTTATATGCAACCAGTGCTTTTTATGGGTCAAATAAGGTCAAAGTTATAGAATTTTTTCTGAATAAAATGAGGAATGCTGAATTAGGTCTTAAATATTCAACATTAGCTAGCTTTGCCAGTTTAATGGATGAGGCGTAGGGTTTATTACAGGGTGGACATGCTGCTAGTTGGAAGTAGGAATGAAGGTCCGAGCTCAGCCTGCCATCCTGAACATCAACAATCGGGATCAGCATTCATTGAAAATCACAAGAGAAATGCAATATTATCTGACTTTATTTACTAAAAACAGTCTTTCCATCATCTGTGACATCTCTGAGACCTCGGGAAGCTCCTCTCCTCATGTTCAACAGGAAAGAGCTTTTGCAGTCACTCCTGCTGGAACACTTTATTGGGCCTGCAGCTTCCCTCCCTGGCCTGTTACACCTGGACTTTGCTCCAGTGTTGTGAGGTTTGAGACCAATGTTGTCCCACCCCCAGTGACTCGGCTTAATGGGCCACACGAGCAGAACTATGATGTCAACCAGAAACATGCCCACAAGAACCTGGAAGAATGACAATTCTATTTCTTCTTCTATTTCAATTCTATCTATTTCTGACAACAATGAAATTGGGAGTTCACATGCCATCATATGGGTTTCGGTGCAAAGGCGAGACTTCATCCAAATGCTGTTAAATTTAGACGGGTAAGGGAAGCAGCCTAATGAAAGTTCACCTTTTAAATGTTCCAGTATGAGGGAAACACATGAAAAGTAATATTTTTCAATCAGTTGTGATGATAAAAGTGCTTAGAGGTGAGACCCAAAACCAGTGTGATTCCTGGCAGACTGGAGTGAAGCATCTGAATGGTGCTGGACTGCTGGTTGGTCACATGTGGGAGCCAGCAGATGGTTTTAGCCAGGAGCAAGACAAGCTGGCCCTGCTACACAGCACAGAGCAGGAAGCACAGCCAGCTACACCACGCTACTGCAGCTTAGCATGTCCTCATGAGTCTGGCTGTGTGTGTGTGTGTGTGTGTGTGTGTGTGTGTGTGTGTGTGTGTGTATCTGCTGCCTCTTTTGCCCATGCGTCTATGATAATATAATACGATATGAGTGTCTGCTGGATATCTGCTCTGTGTGTTTACTCTTCTACACACTTTAAACAAAGTGCAGCCAGTTATGATCCAAATCAGCCACCTACTGAGGACCACAGTAAATCCCATAGTGGAAATCAGACAGCGGTGCTTATCCAACATATAACAGGTCCACCTGTAGAAGTTGGGTCCTCATACAAGATCAAGTTCAAGCTGGATTATTTCTGAGGGTTGGGACTGAAACCAGTGGCCTTGCTGTCAGTGCTGCACCTGTTGCTCAAGCAGGAGGCACCATCATAAACCACAATCATTGCCAAGGTGGATTTCAGAGTTTGGTTACAACAGCTAATAGGTCCTCCTTCCTGTGGTGCTGTAGTTGTTAGAGGTGTCTGTGAGAGCAGGGTAGACCGTGACTGACTGCCCTGCATTTAGCGCCTGTGTTTAATTGGGTCCATGTTCAAATCAAATCAAATCAATCTTTATTTATATACCGTCTTATTCAGATTCAGATTCAGATTCAGGTCCTTTATTGTCCCACACGGGGAAATTTACAGTGCCACAACAGCAAGAGCACGCAGAGAAAAATAAGATAAAATCGAATAGAATAGAATTTGGAATATACAAAGAGGATGTATATTTACAATAATCCAGATAAATGGATACTCGGCCTCTGTATACCTGTACATAGTACAGAGGGTGAATACAATATACATATCAGAATATATAATATTCAGATTGTGTTAGCGGGTGTTATGTTTATTGTGCAGTCTGACAGCAGCTGGCAGGAAAGATCTGCGATACCTCTCCTTCACACAGCGAGGGTGGAGCAGCCGCTCACTGAAGGAGCTGCCCAGTGCTGTCAGGGTGTCCTGTAGGGGGTGGGACGTGTTGTTCAACATGGATGACAGCTTAGCCATCATCCTTCCGTTTCCCACCACCTCCACCGAGTCCAGGGGACATCCCAGGACAGAGCTGGCCCTCCTCACCAGTCTGTCCATCCTCTTCCTGTCCCTGTCCGTGATGCTGCTGGACCAGCAGACAAGCCCATAGAAGATGGCTGATCCCACCACAGAGTCATAGGAAGTCCTCAGTAGTGGTCCCTGCACTCCAAAAGACCTCAGCTCCCTGAGCAGGAACAGTCTGCTATTGCCCTTCTTGACAAGGGCATCTCTGTTGTGTGTCCAGTCCAGGTTATTGTTTAGGTGAACACCCAGGTACTTGTACGACTCCACCATGTCAACATCCATTCCCAGGATGTTCACTGGTGCAGGCGGGGGGTTGTTACGCCTGCGGAAATCCACCACCAGCTCCTTGGTTTTGCCAGCGTTGATCTAGAGGTTGTTCCGCAGGCTCCAGTCCACAAAGTCCTGAATAAGTCCTCTGTACTCTGTATCGTCCCCATCAGCGATGAGGCCAACAGCAGCAGAGTCGTCAGAGAACAGAGAACAATCAAAATTGTTTCAAGGCACTTTCCAGAATCCCAGGGCCAACAGTGGCAAGGAAAAACTCCCCTTTAACAGGAAGAAACCTTGAGCAGGACCAGGCTCATGTAGGGGGACCCTCCTGCTGATGGCCGGCTGGGTAAAGAGAGAGGAGAGGAGAGGAGAGGAGAGGAGAGGAGAGGAGAGGAGAGGAGAGGAGGAGAGGAGAGGAGAGGAGAGGAGAGGAGAGGAGAGGAGAGGAGAGGAGAGGAGAGGAGATGCTGGAGCAGTCTGGGCGATGTTCTCTGTGCTGCTCCATCAGCTACACCGCACACACGTGACATGTGCGAATGAGGAGACTTCACAGACGACCTTCCAAATGCGACCCTCAGCACAACAAACAGGATGAGATATGACAGCGAGTGACGTCGCAGATGTATTCTTATTTTCTGAAGTGGCAACAACAACAAGCCAAACTGATATTAGCACGTTGTCCTCTGTCAAAATAGGAAGCAACATCTCATTCCAAAACATTCCCTGGGAATATGTTTTGATGTTAAATGCTGCTTGACAATCATTTTCACGGATTTTTTATCATTTCTGCTTTCATTTCTTCAGAGATGATGTCTGGGCTGAACTGAAGCCTTATGGGAGTTCTGCTCCCTGATGTTTGTCTGCAGACATCAGTGGGTGTCAATTTAGAAGAATCTGTTGTCTGAATGTGTATTTTTGTGTGTTTCTGCTTACTTTCCTGGAGAGGTTTGACAGCATATTCCCCAAGATGCCTCCTCCTCCTCCTCCTCCCTCCTTACCTGTCCTTCCATCCTTCATTTGTGCCTCCACATTTGGCCATTTTCTCCTTCCGCCTTTCCAGGGCTACGTTGCTGCTGTCATCCTCCTCCTCCTCCTCATCTGTCGCTCTCTCTCTCTCTCTCTCTGTGCCTCAGATTGTCTTTCTCAGCAAGCACAGACGACCCAACACTCCTCATCTTCTGAGTTTGGTTTTCTTTGACAGTTGCATGCAGGGCATCACAGCTCTGTCTTTCTCAGGCGGTGCTTGTGTGCACCCCGGCCACATGCACACATGCACATGGGACTGACGTCTCAAAGAGAATCTATTTCAGTTTTAGCATCCCAGTGGAAAAAAAGAACAAACACAAACCAAAAATGAGACTCATTAGAGTCAGCGTTATGAGCACTAACGTTATCAGCTAACCAACATGGCCAACACATTCACACATGTAGCTGTTGGAGAGGAAGAACTGTTAGGTGCTCGTTTATTAGGAGTGATGAAAATGAGAGGAGTAACCTGCTTTGTGTGGCTGTTAAAGCACTCTCGAGGCACAATCAGGTACGTTTCATCCACGGCACTCATTTGGACGGCAGCAGATTTATCTTCCTAAAACATCCGCCTGATAGTTCATTTGGTCGTGCACGTCTATTTACAGAGCTGTCAAGCACAAGATGGATAAATAAAAGATGGCTGATCCCACCACAGAGTCATAGGAAGTCCTCAGTAGTGGTCCCTGCACTCCAAAAGACCTCAGCTCCCTGAGCAGGAACAGTCTGCTATTGCCCTTCTTGACAAGGGCATCTCTGTTGTGTGTCCAGTCCAGGTTATTGTTTAGGTGAACACCCAGGTACTTGTACGACTCCACCATGTCAACATCCATTCCCAGGATGTTCACTGGTGCAGGCGGGGGGTTGTTACGCCTGCGGAAATCCACCACCAGCTCCTTGGTTTTGCCAGCGTTGATCTAGAGGTTGTTCCGCAGGCTCCAGTCCACAAAGTCCTGAATAAGTCCTCTGTACTCTGTATCGTCCCCATCAGCGATGAGGCCAACAGCAGCAGAGTCGTCAGAGAACAGAGAACAATCAAAATTGTTTCAAGGCACTTTCCAGAATCCCAGGGCCAACAGTGGCAGGAAAAACTCCCCTTTAACAGGAAGAAACCTTGAGCAGGACCAGGCTCATGTAGGGGGACCCTCCTGCTGATGGCCGGCTGGGTAAAGAGAGAGGAGAGGAGAGGAGAGGAGAGGAGAGGAGAGGAGAGGAGAGGAGAGGAGAGGAGAGGAGAGGAGAGGAGAGAGAGGAGAGGAGAGGAGAGGAGAGGAGAGGAGATGCTGGAGCAGTCTGGGCGATGTTCTCTGTGCTGCTTCATCAGCTACACCGCACACACGTGACATGTGCGAATGAGGAGACTTCACAGACGACCTTCCAAATGCGACCCTCAGCACAACAAACAGGATGAGATATGACAGCGAGTGACGTCGCAGATGTATTCTTATTTTCTGAAGTGGCAACAACAACAAGCCAAACTGATATTAGCACGTTGTCCTCTGTCAAAATAGGAAGCAACATCTCATTCCAAAACATTCCCTGGGAATATGTTTTGATGTTAAATGCTGCTTGACAATCATTTTCACGGATTTTTTATCATTTCTGCTGTCATTTCTTCAGAGATGATGTCTGGGCTGAACTGAAGCCTTATGGGAGTTCTGCTCCCTGATGTTTGTCTGCAGACATCAGTGGGTGTCAATTTAGAAGAATCTGTTGTCTGAATGTGTATTTTTGTGTGTTTCTGCTTACTTTCCTGGAGAGGTTTGACAGCATATTCCCCAAGATGCCTCCTCCTCCTCCTCCTCCCTCCTTACCTGTCCTTCCATCCTTCATTTGTGCCTCCACATTTGGCCATTTTCTCCTTCCGCCTTTCCAGGGCTACGTTGCTGCTGTCATCCTCCTCCTCCTCCTCATCTGTCGCTCTCTCTCTCTCTCTCTCTGTGCCTCAGATTGTCTTTCTCAGCAAGCACAGACGACCCAACACTCCTCATCTTCTGAGTTTGGTTTTCTTTGACAGTTGCATGCAGGGCATCACAGCTCTGTCTTTCTCAGGCGGTGCTTGTGTGCACCCCGGCCACATGCACACATGCACATGGGACTGACGTCTCAAAGAGAATCTATTTCAGTTTTAGCATCCCAGTGGAAAAAAAGAACAAACACAAACCAAAAATGAGACTCATTAGAGTCAGCGTTATGAGCACTAACGTTATCAGCTAACCAACATGGCCAACACATTCACACATGTAGCTGTTGGAGAGGAAGAACTGTTAGGTGCTCGTTTATTAGGAGTGATGAAAATGAGAGGAGTAACCTGCTTTGTGTGGCTGTTAAAGCACTCTCGAGGCACAATCAGGTACGTTTCATCCACGGCACTCATTTGGACGGCAGCAGATTTATCTTCCTAAAACATCCGCCTGATAGTTCATTTGGTCGTGCACGTCTATTTACAGAGCTGTCAAGCACAAGATGGATAAATAAAAGATGGCTTTGTTGACAGGCCACAATGAGACAGGCCAAGCCAAATTGCTATGGAAACATGGAGCTGGGTCTGCCATTTTGGTGGCAGCAGATGCTGGATGAGCTCATCACCATTTAAGAAAGAAGCTGCTGTTGGTTGTTGCTATGTGAGAGCTGACACCTCCATTTACTGATGATCTGTACATTCACATACATTCTCATCTTGTTTCTTATTTCACAAGTGTGTTTGTCTGTGTCTGGATGTGTATGTTGGTGTTGGTGTTGGTGTGCGGGTGCGGGTGCTGGATGGTCCTCACAGACTGAACATCAGGGTCTGATATATGAAGAAGTCTCTTTGATGTCAGTCATCGAAACATCTTGTGCTGATCAAAGGGTCTGGTTTTGAGTGCACATACTCTCCATGGACATCTGTAATTGTCGTCTAGTGTTCGGGTTTTTGGTGGACACGGGTGCTATCGCCAACAGAGGTCTCAGAAGAATCAAGATGAATCAGCGCAGTTGTTTCATCCAGGAAGGCATTTCAACAAAGCCACTTTGACTTGTTGTGATTTAGCGCTTGTGCTTCTTCTTGCGTTCATGAGGCAGATATGTTTGTCCTCCCAGCTACTATTGATACATCACAACTTAAACAACTATTCTTTCTGTCTTTTATTCTTCCATGAACAATTTTGAAGATATTTCTCTGTTCTTGTGAGGATGAGGAAGACCTTCTTCCCACTACCAAATGTTGTTCTTCAGCATTTGAAGCCACCCGTGCTCATTCTCCTTGAAGGCCGACTCCCTTGTGACTCTCACCTTCTGCCTACACCCCTGTGTGTCCAGGTCCCAGATAGCATCGTGGCTCTGCCATGTGTGGTGCTGGAACTGCTGAATGTGAGAGACCCTCAAACACCCGTTGTGTATTAACGCAGCTGCATCAGTACACATTGTTCTTGTAGAGAAGCAAGCATATGAATTGATACAGGTCCTGTTTTAACAGTGACCACTGTTATTTAAGTGAAGTCAGGTCACAAGTGGCGACCTAAGATAGTTTCCTTAAAAGGAACTCTTCATTAACCCAGCAGAGAGGGTTGACTCACTGATTTTAATGGAAACATTTATTTACCAATTAAATGTGTAACTATCGCTCCACCAGTGACGTACAGGTATGACACGCAGCTCTGGCACATTTGAAATGATGGCACACGTTAATAAATGAAAGGCTGCTCGGCAGCCCACAGTGCGCCATGGGTAGTGGCTGAGAGCAGGAAGTTTAATTGAAAAATGATCAAGCATTTGTGTTTGGCTGTGCTTTCATGTTGTGCACGGGCACATTCAATCACCTTCCCATGGATGATTCTGTGTGTGTGTGTGTGTGTGTGTGTGTGTGTGTGCGCAGTAGGTGAAATACTGAAGTAAATTCCAAGGAGCTCGGTAGCGTGATGAGGAGGAATACATCGATAAGCAGATATGTGCAGCACTGTCAGACGAGCGCACAGAGGGGAGAGAGGTGGGGTGGGGGGTAGACTCAGGTGCACGGAGAAGACAATGGAGGACAACTTTCACTTATTTGTGTCCTTTTTTTCAACACGTCCAACACAAGAAGGTGACTGGGACAACGAGGTGCTGAATACAGAGGAAAAGGCTTCTGAAGTGCATGTGTGACTCTGGAGATTGAGTGTGCACATGAGGTGGGGAGGGCCGCCCCAGAGGTGCAGGTGAATCCACCAGATTCTCCACACAGTTGTGTCAAATCACCAGTTGGTTACTGGTTGTGACTTCTTGACAGAAGCTGAATCAGCGTCGCTCCTGTTGTCAGCTGGGCAAAGATGGCAGAGTGACTCTGAGGGCTTCCACCAGCACTAAGCAATTCAGATATAAAGACATAAACATCTGCATTTCAATTCAGAGCCACGGCGTTGGAGTGGCCCGCTGAGAGACCACCCTTGATGGAAATGCATGATGATCGCTGGTGTTGAGTCAGAGTCTGACTCATGACTTTAATCCACCACATCATCATTCTTTATTCACACTCCACTCACAAGTAACCATGACAATAATATGGACAGGTGAGGCTAATCACCTGTTTAACACCTGTCACCAGGGGTCTTCTTTGGCTATTTGTTGAAACAAAAGCTACAAAAGGCTGCAGTCATGTGGTCCACCTGTGTCACTTCCTGTCTGTTTGGAAAACTGATGGTTCAGGGTTGTTTTTGGTGTTCCGCCTGTGTCGTCCTCCCTCCTGCTTTAACACCTTCTATGGTGTCAAAGTGGGCCAAGCGCCTTCTTCTCTTTGTGTGGCTCCATCTTTATTTTATTGCAGCTTTGATTGTAGCCGTCTTTGACCTCACTTCCTGTGACGGCTTTCCTTTCTATGACTGCCACTTTTTCATCCCCCATCCTTCCCTTTCTCACCTTGTCATATACTCCCACACTCTTCTTCCTGTCGGCTTCTATCACTCTGTGTTTCCCAGCTCTCCGGGGCTGCAGCCTGCCTCTATGCTAATAATATTTCTGTGCTGAGAAAGGAAAGCTGCTTAAGCATTCACACACGAGCAGCTGCTATGACGCACACACACGCCTTCAAGAGCACTTCTCAGGTCAGATGATTTCAACTGGAATCATGGTGTCTTGTTTCATAGTTAAAATCACAACAACTTGGACAGCAGTGATTTCACAGCATTGCCAGGAATCAAACCTCATTAACCCTGAGACCTGAGAGTCAGGAGGAGCTGTGCTGCAGCCCACTAGAAACCAGAGAGGAGGGAAGGTTTTAGACTTAGATGTTTAACCACTTCAGTGACACTTGGAAAATCTCCCAGCTGCCAAGTGGTGCGATGGTGTGTGTCAACGTCAGTTCCTTCATATGTGTGTTCACATGTTGACTCGGAATCTATGAGCAGAGATGTGCCTTATATTCATCTGCACACATCTATGTTTGAGCACCTGGATATACTGCATGCGTGATGCGTGCGTGCGTGTGTATACACTTCCCTAGTGATCGACGTTAGCTCAGCCTAACATGCAAATGTGCAACAGCTGCACATGTTTGTGCACAGCAAATCAAATCAAATCAATCTTTATTTATATAGTGTCTTATACAGTCAAAATTGTTCAAGGCGCTTTCCAGAATCCCAGGACCTATGCTTGATGAGGAGGAGGAGGAAAGGAGAGGAGAGGAAACCATGACCCAGTGGGGTGACAGAAGCCTGTCAGGTGACCATGTTTCCAGACCCCAGGAGCCTTGGCCTATAACAGCATAGCTAAGATGTGACCTAACGATTAGACGACCCGCTAAGTATGATAATTTGTCAGTCTATAATAGTAACTGAAACTAGAGAATTAGTAACAATAAGCTTTTTCAAAGAGGTAGGTTTTAAGTCTGATCTAAAAGTAGCGATGGAGTCAGCCTCCCGTACCTCGACAGGGAGCTAGTTCCATAGCAGGGGGGCATGGTAGCTAAATGCTCGGGCCCCCATTCTACTCCTAGAAACTCTGGGAACCACAAATAGACCAGCATTCTGAGAGCGGAGCGGTCTATTGGGCTGGTAAGGTATCACTAGCTGCTCCAGGTAGGATGGAGCGAGGCCTCTGAGGACCTTGTAGGTCAAAAGAAGGGTTTTAAAAATCATTCTAAATTTAACAGGTAGCCAATGAAGCGACGCCATTACAGGAGTTATGTGATCTCTTTTGTCAATACCTGTCAGAACTCAGGCTGCAGCATTTTGGATCAACTGGAGGCTTCTTAAAGAGTTGTTTGGACACCTTGATAATAAAGAATTACAATAGTCCAGCCTAGAAGTAACAAAAGCATGAATTAACTTTTCAGCATCATGCCGCGTCAGTAGCTTCCTATCTTTGTGATGTTCCTCAGGTGAAAAAAGGCACTTCTAGAGATTAATTTAATGTGTTGAAGGAGAGATTTTGATCAAAAGTTACTCCTAGATTCCTCACAGAGAGACTAGATGCTAAGGAGAGACCATCTAGAGTGATCATGTGATCTAATCTATCCCATCTAGAGGTTCAGGACCAAACACCATGACCTCAGTTTTTTTCTGGGTTAAGGAGGAGGAAATTTGAAGACATCCAGGACTTTATGTCTTTAAGACAGGTCTGGAGCATTACTAACTTCTCTGTCTCCTCTGGTTTCATGGATAAATAAAGCTCAGTGTCATCAGCATAATGAAAATGTATCCCATGCTGCCGAATAATGTTCCCTAAGGGAAGCATGTACAAGGTGAAGAGGATTGGTCCAAGTACAGAACCTTGAGGAACTCCATGGCTAACCCCACTGTATGAGGGAACACCATGGACATGAGCAAACTGGTATCTATCAGATAAACATGATCTAAACCAGTCTAGTGCTGTCCCTTTAATGCCAATCACATGTTCCAGTCTATGTAACAGGATGCTGTGATCAACTGTATCAAAAGCAGCACTGAGATCCAGCAGAACCAGCATAGAGATCAGTCCATGATCTGAAGCTATGAGAAGATCATTAATAACTTTAAGAAGTGTTGTTTCTGTGATTTGATGAGCTCTAAAGCCTGACTGAAACATCTCAAACAGGCTGTTTCTCTGCAGGTGCTCCAGTAACTGAGTCACCACAACCTTTAGAATTTTAGAGATAAAAGGAAGGTTGGATATCGGCTGATAGTTTGCTAACACATCAGGATCCAGTGATGGTGTTTTAAGCAATGGCTTAATCACTGCCACCTTGTAGGACCGGGGTACATGTGTGCTGACAAGCTACCTTCAGAGGGACCAGAAAGTTTACCATCTTTGATCAGGTCAAGACGGTAACGCTCTAAACTCTGTTGCTCCTGCTTCAATTTAGCCTCATGTAACTGAACCTTCAGCTTTAGCTTCTCAAGTTCAAAAGCGTACTCCTTAGCCCGTGCCTCCTTCTCCACTGCCTGCTGATGCTGTAATACTAGCAGTTCCTTCTGCTGCTGCTCAAAAGTTAAAGCTCCAAACCCCTCAACCTGAGAAACCCGTTTATGAGGTTCCAGAGACCTACCCACTACTGGAGGCATGATGTCAAAGCTCAACTCCTCTACTTGAGCCAAAACCTTCTGCTGCACCAGGTTTGCCTTTAAAGTAGACAATATGGTGTCTTTACGTGATGGCCTAGGGCACTCCACATCAAAATGCTCTGCAACTTTTAACAGTTCTTTCTTGAGAGTCTTTAATAACTCCCAATTTGGATTCCGCAAGAACTCATCTACTGTAGTCATGTCCACAACACTAATGCTAGTACACTGAATTTCTCAAACCATACAAACTTACCAAACCAAAATCCAAGTCTAGCACGCTAACCAACAACAGTTGTGCCCGGCGTAAAGGCAATTAAGCACCTTCAAAAACCAGCACAACAAGCTAGTCAACCTGGTGTGCACACAGCAGTCACATGTGGAGCAACTTTCCCCTAGCTACCTACCTAACCAGGGAGCTAACTAGCTAACTCAACCCCTAGACTTCATGCAAAAGTGGTGGCGGGAAGATTAAACACAAAGCCCAGTGACTCGGTTAAGCGACCAGCACGCTGGCAGCCCACCTTAACAGCCCTGGAAGTGTCCCCGAGACAAATGCTCTAACCACACTAGTGCATCAAAATAACAAACTAAAACAACAAACAGGTCTAGTCACACAGACCACCTTAGACCTACTGGGAAAGGAATCTCCAACACCTAGTGCCTGCCCTGAAGCACACCAGGCCAAAAACTCCTAAAACCATAAGTGGACAAAGCACTAAAGCTCTCTAACTGGGTAACCCAACCATCAACCACTGTATGCTAAACTCCCTCCAACAGTTATGTTTAACCTGGAAAATATCAACTGACAAAAAAACCCTAACAACCATTTCTTCAAGATTTTCAAAATCCCGGACGAGCTCCCATTTGTTACAACTTGGCTCAAAGTTATAACAAAAAAGAGGGAATCAGCACACAGAAAGATCAAATCATCTAAATAGTTTATTGAGAAACCCAAACCAAAATGATGAGACAGCCATGCAGTATGGTGGCAGCAGCCCAGCCAGAGAGAGAGACAAAGGAGAACCGCCCCTTTTATGACCTCTGGCTCCTCCCAGCTCGCAGGTGAAACCAGTCTCACTGACGACCCACCCAGTCCCTGGGTAAACAAAACAAAACACATGGGCGGGCCGTCACACCTGTCACTAAAGAACCATTGATCTGGTCCAGGATAGAGCTGCCTATCAATGGTAAAACATCCTTCAACAGGTGTGTTGGGATGGGATCTAAAAGACACGTGGTGGACTTGGATTTCTGAATTAGCGAAGACGCCTCAGAAAAATATATAGGGCTGAAGGAGTTTAAGAGCTCATTGGAAAACCTGTATGTTCCCACAGTCAGCACATCTGGTGATGGCCCAGTTGTTGGGATGGTCTGGTTAGCTTTCTCTCTGATAGCTAGAACTTTATCAGTGAAGAAGCTCATGAAGTCTTCACCACTAAGGGAAGAAGGGATACGTGGATCTAAAACACCGTAACTCTTAGTTAATTTGGCCATGGTGCTGAAAAGAAACCTGGGGTTGCTCTTATTTTCCTCAATTAAAGAAGTTTGCGAAGGGCCTTTTTGTAAATTACTAGACAGTCTTTCCAGGCTACATGATAGCTATCTATTTTACAAAAATGCCACTTCCTTTCTCATCTGTGCGCTTTCTGCTTGAGTGTCCTGATATGTGAATTATACCAGGGGGCACACCTCCTCTGATTTACTATTTTCTTTTTCAGGGGGGCAACAGAATCAAGCGTGATTTTCAGTGAGGTTGCTGCACCTTCAGCAACAGAGTCAACCTCAGCAGGGCTAAGATTATAATGATTTATCCCTGGGGAAAAACACAGTGGTCCTGGGATTAGCACAGGGATCACTTCCTTAAACTTAGCTACAGCATTATCTGAAAGACATCTGCTATAGTAAGACTTTGTTCTGAGCATAGAAGAATCCTTAATCATAAATGTGAAAGTGATCAAAGAATGGTCTGACAGGACTGGGTTCTGAGGGAACACTGACACATGTTCTACCTCAACACCATAAGTCAGAACTAGATCTAGGGTGTGGTTGAAGTTATGAGTTGGTTGGTTTATCTGCTGGAGGAAGCCAACTGACTCAAGTAATGAAATGAAGCCATTTCTAAAGCTGTCATTTACAACGTCTACATGGATATTAAAGTCTCCAATGATAATGACTTTGGCCGTTCTAAGGACCAAGTCAGATAAGAAATCAGAGAACTCAGACAGGGACTCTGAATGTGGCCCAGCAGGGGGCCGATAACCTACAAACAGAAGTGGCTTTTCTGCCTTCCAGTTCAGATGGGTGATGCC
The DNA here is from genome assembly GCF_003711565.1 of Takifugu flavidus. Classification (NCBI taxonomy): domain Eukaryota; kingdom Metazoa; phylum Chordata; class Actinopteri; order Tetraodontiformes; family Tetraodontidae; genus Takifugu; species Takifugu flavidus. The sequence continues at coordinate 537,687 of NC_079526.1, forward strand.
AAGAGTCAGGCTTTCAAATGAACTGGAGCCATGTTTTGGTCTAAGATTAATTAATAACTTGGAGTGATAGATTGCTGCGTGTGTGGTGGGGGGGGGGGGGGGGGGGGGGGGGGGGGTGGGGGGGGGGTGGTGGTGTGGGTGGTTGGGTAGGTGTGTGTTCTTCTGGGTTTTGGCTGCGTGTTGTGTGTTGCATTAGTGTTTTGATTCTACTAGGTTTTGTGAGGCCATAGTGGTCCGGCGGCATGATGACGCAATGTAGCACTGGGCGTCATTTCTCATCAGAGGTGTTTGCTACATAATGGTGAAACATTAGTTGATATCTATCAGGAAAAGTGAGGCCCCAAACATACGCTCAGCATTGCAATGTTACAACATTTACACTGATGTAAGCAGTATGGTAGTGACTGTTATGCTATGCTAACAAGCACCAGTTCAATCAATTACCAAGATCAGAGATGCCCTCTTCAGAAAAAAATGGAGTGTTTGTACAAATTTCATGATGAGGGTTGTTTACTGTTTCACTACTCCTATAAGAGCTGGTAGAAAACCTATAGTGCCATTATTGTGAAAGGATTTTAACAAAGGAGCTGATCACCTCAGTTCAAAGGTGAGAAGAAGGGTAAGAGCAAACGAGTGATCAACCCGACACCTTGCTTATCCATTTGTTTGTCTCCTTCACTTCTGGTGCTTTAGTTGATCCACTGTTATTTCCAGTGCTGTCCAGAGTCCCAGGGATAGACAGTAAAACCGAGAAGCGTGTGAGGATTATGGGATACAGACCATGACTGGAAACAAGATGTGTCCAGAAAGAAATATTAAAAAGAGAAATCCCATCTTTCTCTTGGGTTGGTGCTCCGTCTCTGGCTGCTCAGAGATAGCAGGGATGAAAGCTGCTCCTGGATCAGTGTTCACACTGATAGGGGCATTGAGAGGAGCTTGGAGGCCAAGAGGCTGTATCAGCTTCTGAGTGATCATAGATGGAACCTGGAAGTGGCCACGTGTGATCTGTCCTCAGGCAGGACGGCGGGGCGTGGCGGCCCTGGTGGGAGCCCAGGCACCGATAAGCTCAGCACATATGGACTTTTAAAGGCTTGGACACGCTGCAGCACTCACAGCAACGACTCACTTTGTTTTCCTATTTCTAATCAGCTTAGCTTTCTATTCAGGCGTCTTTAACTCGCTAGATTGTTGCTAATTTGCTTAGCTCACAAAGTGAACGCCAGAGAGCCCCGTGAATGTGGTATCTAAGGAGAACCGAGAGCACCTACGTTGTTTACTCCTGTCTGTGTGTCAGAAACCTGGATCATCCTGGACGTTAGCAGCATGTTCTGGTCGCTAGTGTGAGTCTGAAGTGCTGGATTCCTACATGGCTCATTTTAACGTGTGTACGAGTATAGGTTTTATGTTATACCTAGCGATTTATACATCAAGCATTCTTCTACACATGTCTCAATGATGGCTGCATGTTGACACCATCTCAGCATTAGAGCTGCGCTGCCACTCTGTGTGTGTGTGTTGGTTTTAAACACTAAAGCACCAATTTGAATCTAATTTAAATCTGTCTTAAAGTAAACTGAAGCATGTTTTGTGTGTCTGTGTGTGTGTATGTGTGTGTTAGCATACCACTGTTCATCAGTCTTCCTGCCTGACTTTTGGCTATTGCCAGCCAGTCAGTTAAATTGAATCAATTAAATCTCTCTTGTAAATGGCTCCAATTTCTTCCGCCAGATTAGACACTGATCAACAAGTACACAAATAAATAACCAGGCTAGTGAAAAGGAAAAAGGATGAAAGCAACTGCATTCAAAGTGAATTAGCAACTGTAGCAGGAGAAAGAAAATGAATAGTTTTGAATCAAGTCAAAGTAACGGAAACTAAGTGAAGGTAAATACCAAGGAAAGGTAAATACTTATAATACATCATAAAGTACATCTTGAATCTTGAGTTTAAAAATGGTTTCAACATTAAAATTATACTTTTATTTTTAGATACATATTTTCGTGCACTTTGATTCATAGACATTATACTGTATATTGCTAGTTAAATCTTCCTACAGTATATAATATATGGGTAGGTTGTAAGGCAAACAGGCAGACAGGAACCTGGGGCAGGTAATGGAATCAATCAATCAACCAATTAATCAATCAAGGAAGCAATCAATCAATCAATCAATCAATTTTTATTTATACTGCATCTGTTATAATCAGAATTGTTTCTAGGCACTTTACAGAATCCCAGGGCCTGACCCCCAACAAGCAACAGTGGCAAGAAAAAAATGCCCTTTAACAGGAAGAAACCTTGAGCAGGACCAGGCTCATATAGGGGGACCCTCCTGCTGATGGCCGGCTGGGTAGAAAGAGAGGAGAGGGGGGAGGACAGGTAGAGGATAGAATAGGTAGGAGAGGAGAGGAGAGGAGAGGAGAGGAGAGGAGAGGAGGAGAGGAGAGGAGAGGAGAGGAGAGGAGAGGAGAGGAGAGAGAGGAGAGGAGAGAGAGGAGAGGAGAGGAGAGAGAGGAGAGGAGAGGAGAGGAGAGGAGAGGAGAGGAGAGGAGACAGGTGTCATAGTCATAACAACAGTAATAATAGCAAGGTGTTACCACTAATGGTTGTTTGATAGAAAAAAAACACATTTTGCTTTGCTGACTTCATTTGATAAAAGTGTGTGTGTGTGTGCCTTTCTGTTTACCACCACTGATGAATCCCTCTATCCCAGCATCTCCTCTTCATTCAGCAGTGCTGGAGCCTCTCTTAATCTAATGTTCTCCACTGTAGAACATCCTGCTTCTTCATTCTGATGATTTTTCCATAGAAAAACTGTTCTTTTTGCTTTTTCAGAGAACTGTTTTGTCTTTCTCTGGTTTCATTCTTAAAACCCTCCACTGATGGGCCTCTCCATCTCTCTGCAGGGTTTCTCAGTACAGGAGACCAGGCTGCCAAAGGGAATTATGGGCTGCTGGATCAGATCCAAGCTCTGCGCTGGACCAGTGAAAATATTGCATCCTTCGGTGGAGACCCGCTGCGTATCACCGTGTTTGGTTCCGGTGCTGGAGCTTCTTGTGTCAACCTGCTGACACTGTCACATTATTCTGAGGGAAACCGCTGGAGCAACTCCACCAAAGGTACAACCCTAACCCTTACTTCTCTGAGAATGGTACTGATCACCAGACTCTGGATGAGCCCAGGAAGTCATGTATCCTTTTCTCCCTCAGGAACCATACAGCATGTAAAGCTCATAAAATTTAATGAACAGTTTGTAAATTGGATCAAATTGTTGACAGGCTGTTTGTTGTCACTTCCTTAAAGCAGGAACTTTTTATCATGCTGACATTCACTTCTTACCCACAGTGAAGACCCATTTATCCATTTCCAGCAACAAAATATTCATCATTTGGTATTCAGTCTGGTGACCAGTTTATTACCTGAGCACCAGTTGTCCAAACTTTTCCTAAACAAACCAGAATAAAACACAGAAAACGAGGCCTTAAAACCTAAAAATGAGTTCTGAGTTGTGCAAATACGGACGAGTTTGTGGGGTGAGTCCCAGAGGGAGGAGGCAGCAGCAGAGAAGACTTTGTCCCCCCAGGTTTGGTGCCTGGTCTGTGTAGGTGGCGAGAGGCCGCGTCCCTGGCAGGGGGTGTGGTGGTCAGAGGGGGCCTGGCTATTTGCGGTTTTATGGAGGATTTTGAACTGTATGGTGGCTGTTTAGACATGACAGGGAATGAAGATCAGGGCCCCCACAGGGATCCAAGAAACCGAAGCCTCAGGAGGATGTTGGGGAGGCGGTGGGACTGAGCTCTGAAGCACAGAACAGCACAGTGATGGGGGGCCAGGGTGGCTTTTGGAGGACAGGGGTGATGCGGTCTCAAGAGCCGCTGTAAGTGTATTAAAGTTTACTAAGGAGTTTTGATTGTCGGCCACCGGTGATGCTAATGCAATAGTCTAGTCTGGTTAAAATCCAGTCTGGGGGTTCTGCTGGAGGTATCTGTTGGTGAGCTAGGAGGGGGCCTGAAAAGTGCTGTGCCAGTGATGTGGAGTGAGGATTCGAGTCTGGAGAGCACGATGGAGTGGATGATGGTGTCAAAGGTGTCTGCAAGGTCAAGCAGGATGAAGATGGTGAGGTGTCCAGAGTCTGTGGAGAGGGACTGTTAGCAGAGCTGTTTCAGTGCTGCGCTTTGAACAAAACCAGATAGAAAGAATTCCAGCAGGTTATTGGAGGTGAGGTGGGTTCTGAGTTGTGAGGCAGCAGCACGGTGCAGGATTTTTTCCAGAAAGGGAAGATTAGAGATGGCGTGGAAGTTATTTGGGTTGTCAGGGCCGGGAGCAGAACTTTTGATGATGGGTGTGTTGCTAGACAGTTTTAGGGTTTGAAGGACAAAACCAGAGCTGAGGGAGGCATTGTGATATCAAGTTTAGATGCTATTGGATCCAAATTGCATGTGGAGGTTTTTATTCTGGTCCCGAACTGTGCTGGGAATGCTGAAGAGAAGTAGGTCAGGTGCAGAATGGAGGTGTTGAGGTTTCTGTAGATGAGAGATTTTGTTTGGAACAATGATAGGAAGCATTAGTACTTTTCACTGGTGAATGAGGAGGTGTTGTTAAGTTTGAGGAAGGACTTCATGCTGGAGACCTGAGTCGTGGAGTTACTGGAGCAGAGGATGAAGGTAGGAGTGGTCTGGTGGGTGAACCAAGCAGCGCTGAATGCTTCTTTGTATTATTGCAGGGGTGAACCAGGGGAAGAGTGAGTGAAAGAGATGTTTTTTGCTTTGGTGGAGACAAGCTGACCCAAGCAGGAGGAAAGCATTGTCTTCTTAGCAGCTTCTAGCACCGATTAGCAGGTCAGTGGGGCCATCAGACAGGAAAGGGGGCCTAGAGAGATGAGGGTAAATTGGAGTTAAGGTTTCTCAAAATTCAGCCAGACAATTCTGGATTAAACCAAATCATTTACTGCACACAATGCTTGGTAAAATCAGCAGAGCATCACTTTAGCAAGATAGAAAGAGGGTTAGCATCAGGCTCGGTCTGGTGTCTTCACCACTGATAACTGTCTGTTTAGACATGACAAGGAATGACGATCAGGGCCCCCACAGGGATCCAAGAAACAGAGTCCTCAGGAGGATGTTGGGGAGGCGGTGGGACTGAGCTCTGAAGCACAGAGCAGTAGAGTAACAGAGCGCACAATAGACAGAGTAGCACAATAGCACAGAGCAGAACAAGAGCACAGAGCAGCACAATAACACAGAGCAGCACAATAGCAGAGAGCAGCACAATAGCACTGAGCAGTACAATAACACAGAGCAGCACAATAGCACAGAGCAGCACAGTAACAGAGCAGCACAATAGCACAGAGCAGCACAGTAACAGAGCAGCACAATAGCACAGAGCAGCAATCAGAAGTGACCAGGTAAATGGGAGGGGCTTAAATACCTGTCTGCATCAGCAGACAGGGCCATGTGAAAGGTGGAATCACACAATTTCAGTTTTCTGGCTGAACAAGCTACTCAGGCTTCACATCAATTATGGTCTGGTTGTGGTTCGTGGTGGGTCCAGGGATATCTGTGTCCTCAGAGATAGCCAGGTGCTCAGACATATGCGGATCGCAGGTGGATAGCTGTCGAATTGTGAGCCTGGTGGAGCAGAACAGGTTCAGAATGGGACCACAGCTGTGTACTGGATGAAGTTGAGACACTGTAGCAGATCCAAAAATTCTGAGGCCGGTTTGTTGTTCGTCCTTTCAATATGTAGATTAAAATTCCTCCAGGAGGAGAAGAGATACCAGATAGCTGGGTCAAAAGTCAGAAGATCACAGAGGAAGGAAGGATGTGGCTGAGGGGCAATAAATGATGGCTGAGACCAGCAGAGATGGATCAGAGGGTTTTGTAGCTGAGATGTTCAAATGAGGCAACATGAGGGATGGCAATGGTGGGTGTCACCTCCCCAGCCCACAGTACAGGGTTTGTCTATATAGGTGTGTCCTGTAGGAGGGGACTTGATTCAATGATGAGTAATCCAGCAGCTTCAGTGAGACAGAATCCAGGTAATCGTCCATTATAACATCATTGAGAATGAGGCTTTTGTTGTTGGTGGAGCAGGTGTTGAATAGGGCCCCTTTCAATGGATGTTGCTTTGTGAGTCCAGGTCCAGGGGATCTTTGGGAGGAGTGAGTGGGGGGAGACAGGTAATGCGTGTTCATGTGCAGAAGGGTGCACTTCATGTTGCAGATTAGCTGCAAGCATGTGGCCAACTGCCTGTTTGGTGGAGGCTTTGAGAAGGGGGAGGGGGAGTTTCAGAAGGAAACTTGGAGCAGGTTGGCTGTAATTAGGTGTGGAGGTTGAGGCTCCTGCTAGAACATTCTGCCAGTCACGGTGGGAATTGGCCATGGAATGATGAAAAAGTTTAGATCTTTAAAATGTTCTGACCATTCAGAGTGTCTACGAGAGGAGTCATTGGACCCAACATGAATGATCACTTATCTTGTAGAGAACAGAAGAGAGCAGAGCAGCACTGGTGGTTTTCTCAATATGACTGTAACTGGGGACCCAGGGAAACAGTGTGTGGCAGCATTTTAAACAGTGGACATGACTAAAACTAATATTATTATTAGTAATAGTACTGCAATAATAAGTTCATTCACACACACGCACTCACACATAAACACACACGGAACCTGTGTTATTGGATTTGCCTCCTCTGTCACTGTGAAAAATTAACCACCTAAATAAAAACAAATGACTGTTTGTGTTTTGTTCCATTTTGTGATCTGTTGTTATCCCCTGTCTTCTTCGTCTTTATGCCACATTGAAGCTCCACAAAATTCTTTCGTTCGCATTTTAGACGTGTTTTGAGGTGAATTTCCAGTGATGGTGAGAGGGGGAAGGGACTTGAAGCCACACACGTGTTTGTGCTGGTTGAGTTTGTCATGAGCCTCCTTTCACTCTGGGAAAATGTCCAAAAGTCAGAAAAGTTTAAAGTTTAATATGTGTTGGCCAGTCGTATCCCAAACAAGCAAGAATCGTTTCTGCCGAACAAGAATGTGGAGACCACGGCGGAGGCTGCAGGAGTATACCTCGTCAATTTGATTAATATTTACATTTGACCAATACCACAAATGCTCACAAAGGGTCCTGCAATGATCTGGTGACTCATTCGGGGTTGTACGTACCTTCCCCTGTACGTAGCTCGGATAGGCTCCAGCACACCCCGTAACCCCAAAAGGGATATAGAGGTCAAGAAAAAATATTACCTGGGCTTATTCTTTTCAACCTTGCCCATTCTTTTCTTTACCAGGCCTCTTCCAGAGGGCCATTGCCCAGAGTGGCACTGCTCTGTCCAGCTGGGCTGTCAGTTTTCAACCAGCAAAATATGCTCGAATGCTGGCCCGAAAGGTGGGCTGTAACCTGGAGGACACAGTTGAACTGGTGCTGTGCCTTCAGAGGAAACATTACAAGGAGCTGGTGGATCAAGACATCCAGCCAGCTCGCTACCACATAGCCTTTGGGCCAGTGATTGACGGAGATGTTATACCTGATGACCCTCAGATTCTTATGGAGCAAGGTAAGGATTAGTGCAGCAAGGTTATTTTCTGCTCTCAGAAATGGCTAAATCAAAGAGTGAACAGCCATTTGTTTTTATCAATGCCTATTTTACCACTATTCTATGTTTCTCTTCAAAGGGGAGTTCCTCAACTATGACATCATGCTTGGGGTTAATCAGGGCGAGGGTCTTAAGTTTGTGGAGCTGATTGTGGACAATGAAAATGGTGTTCAGGCCAATGACTTTGACTACGCCGTGTCCAGCTTTGTGGATGACCTTTATGGCTATCCAGAGGGCAAAGACATTCTCCGAGAGACCATCAAATTCATGTACACGGACTGGGCTGACAGACACAACCCCGAGACGCGCCGAAAGACCCTTTTGGCACTTTTTACAGATCATCAGTGGGTGGCACCAGCAGTAGCCACAGCAGACCTGCACTCAAGCTTTGGGTCCCCAACATATTTTTATGCATTTTACCACCACTGTCAGACAGAACAGGTAGGTCCCTGGTTACCTGCAACAATCTGGTCTACTCAGTAAACTCTTTAAACAAACTCTGGTGGTTAAGACTGTAATATCCAGTCATAATCTGACATGGATACATCAGCAGACTTCACTTTCTAGTCCCAGAAACCCCACCAATAAATAAACTACTGTAAAGTTAATAACACACATTAAATCCAGTTAATCTGATCCTGTTTCATCCATTAGATTTGATGACAACATACTTCCAGAGCATTAGTTCTTTATAGAACATGGGATCGGCAATAAATCTGTTTCTGATTCTGATTCTGAGCATTTTAAAACTAAACTCTTGGTTTCAGATAACCAATCAATCGGTTGATCAACTGATCTTTTTTCTCTGAGTAGGCCACCTTGTGAGGTGTGATTAAAAAACTGAGATATATGAGGTATTTGTGTGGAATAAAGAGAAAAATGTTCATACTGTGAAAATGTACCTACGTAACTTTTCTGGCTAAAGTAGCTCACAGATATTTAGAAGTATCTGAGAACATAATATTTGCATTATAGAGTCGCAACAGAATCCATCTAAGACTTATAATATTTTTCTCTGAACATACTGATTGATGTTAAATATTCAGCAAATGAAAGAGTTATAGCATTCATCCCAACATCCATTTTTCATATTTGCGATGGAAAATTATTATGTATATCTACAGGGACTTAAGACCCAAAAGTCTGGTCTGTTGCCTGTTTTGCCACTCAAACAAGTCTGTCTGTTTAGACGTGTCCCTTGTGAGTAAGTCAGTGTTCTGCATCTGTTCCTTGATGTGTAGATATTAATTTTAATCTGACTCAATGTGTCTGCTGCTTGTTAGGTACCACCGTGGGCAGACGCAGCACATGGAGATGAGATCCCCTATGTGTTTGGCTTACCAATGATCGGGCCAACAGAGCTGTTCCCCTGCAACTTTTCCAAGAATGATGTGATGCTCAGTGCTGTGGTCATGACCTACTGGACAAACTTTGCTAAGACGGGGTACGATGATTGAAACTCCCGGGTTCATTCCCACAATCGGTAGTCTTTGGTCAGAGCTCTAACAATGTCTGTATGCAGTTGTCCCAGGCCAGGTTCAACTGGGCTCAGCTGTGGCAAGGACCAATCATGGGACACATGATTGGAGAAGGAACCGTTTCTTAGCAGGAGGGACATGAGTGCAGTGTTGGTGTCACTGCTTCTGTCTTCCCTCAGCACTGGCAGATTGTGTCTTTATGTTTCGCAGACTGCACCATCTCACTTGTTACGCAAGGGTTAGTTGTATATTTTAAAATGAATTCTCATGGCCTTAAACTGAAGAGAGATATTCTGGAAGTACCACGAATCCCACCCCCACTCCTCTCCTGTCCTCTCTTTCCATCTTGCCTTTCAGCATACATCTCTAATTGTTTTTCTAAAAGTGTAACGGGAAGACAATGGCTTCTCCTGTGCGCTGCCCAATGGGCCTGAGGGGACAGGAAGAGCACTAATGATATACATATATAATCCCAAATTGACGTGAAATGCCGGGTACCTGGGAGATTTATACCACAATTTGTGTGGTTAAGAGTGTTCCCAAGGAATTCTGGCCGGCTGCACATGCTGCTCTCAGACAATGGGGCGCTCAGCGGGTCCTGAATGGGCTTCCATAGCTCACATGGCTGATTGGGGCTCTGTTGAGTCTGTTTAGTACCAGATCTCACATGACAGTACGAAAAATGAGAAAAGGTTGTGAACAAGTCTAAGTATATGACTCACCTGTTGAGGCTGAATGGAAGGGTAAAAAAAATGTTCATGAGTCTTATGAAAGCTTTTCTGTAAATGTAATGTTCAGACATAAATAAAGCTCTAGGTTTAAATGTTACTTCCGCACTGTTTGTTCAGCACTCTTGGAGGAAGTGTTCACCAGGAGCAGCATTGTTGTAGCAGCGTGAGGGTCTGTTGACACATTGGCAGTACTGAGAAACAGCCAAAGGTTGACTGGCGGCTCGCTGACACAGTTTGGTCACCTTAATGACGAGTTGTTTTTTTTTAAATCAATGGTCATTTGGCTTTAATTTACTCTCACTGCTTTTTGCACTCAACTTTTCATTAATCTGCTCCATTGTTGCCAGGGACCCAAACCAGCCTGTGCCGCAGGACACCAAGTTTATCCACACCAAGCCGAATCGCTTTGAAGAGGTTGCATGGACACGTTACAACCAAAAGGACCAGCTCTATCTGCACATTGGCTTAAAGCCCCGGGTGAAAGAGCACTACCGTGCCAACAAGGTAGAGCCACACGTCAATAACCATATTCTCTTGTTCTATATGAGTTTGCCTTGTTTGTGCCGTGCTCTGTAGTATTGAAGTCGGTGCCAGTGTGTTTTTGTGCTGCACAGATTGTGTTGAATGTGGTATTGACTGAATGCATCTAGTTTAATGTTACTGTATCGATTTGTTTCCTCAGTATTTGCTTTCAGAAGTTGCTGGTGTGGATGTTTCCTGCTGTTTCACTTTTGTCCTCTCACAGTTTGTCTGTCCCTCCCTTGTCTGTCTGTCCCTGCATTCAGGCATCATCCTAAACTACCAGTTTCTCAACTCAAACTTTATTTAAAACACTCTTTAAAACAGCCCGAGCCGGCCAAAGTCGGTGAACAGGAGAGGAACCAAACTAAGATAAAAAGTAAAAGTTAGGGAAAAGTAAATCACCCACTTAAAACAAATGAAATTCAATAAAACACAAACTTTAAATGAAGAAACAAAATGACAGAGGAGAGGTGAGTTCTTCAGAGGAATTTGAAAATCTCTGTCGAATGTAGTTTGGACTCATGTCATTTCAGCAGCACTGACCTTAAAATGTCCTTCATCTGGACCATGTGTGATCACCTGTTTTCTCTCTCCTCCTCAGGTGAACTTGTGGTTGGAGCTCGTTCCTCACCTGCACAGCCTGAATGAGGTTACACAACTCATCCCCACCACAACTAAGGTTGGTACTGACCATCTCAGCCGCTTTCGTCATTTAACTTTTGTGTAGTAGCGTAAATGTTTCGATTAATAGAAATGCTAAAATGGTTCTCTGAAGAGTGGGTGCCATGCAATTACTGGTTGGTACCAAGTTCAGGAGTTGTCTCACATCGACAAAGCCAGCATTTTTATGCGGTGCTTCTTATTTTTGATGGAACTACTTGTTTTCTGTGACAGGATAATTCTTAATGTGAATAAGGTCACCGTTACAGAAACTACAGAAACTTCTAAAGTCTGAAAATCAGACTTGATCGGCGATCAATACCTACATGGCAAACACATCAATAAAGTGAAGCAGCATGTTTTGTAGCTATATCACATCACCACTTATATTTATTTAAGCAACCAGGATGTATTTTTATTTATCAGTAAAAATATTCCAGCTACTGGAGTGGTAAAAGCATGGATCCAGCACGTGTTTATTAGGTGATGCCACCGCACCATTTCCACTGCTGGCTTAGTGCCTGAGAGTGGATTTGAGGTTAGTCCATCAGAGGTGTTCTATGTTCTGAGTGATAGGTCATGAACAGTTGTGAACACCTTTTAAGGGCCTCACTTGCTCATCTGGATTTGTGAAGAGGACAGAACGATTCTCATGTCCCTGTTTTTAGCATTTGTAAACCTGCCTGTAATCACCTCACAATGTTTAGTTCAAATGAGACTCTAATCTGCCTTCAGAACTGTGCCTGACAATATTCTCCTGGTCTCTAGGTTCCTCCACCAGAAGCTACGAACCGCACTCCCAAGCCCAAAGTCCTGGTGACCAAGCGTCCAAACCCAACTCCCTTCCCCACCGAGACCCAGGACAGACAGAACCAGCCGCACCTGGTGGACCAAAGAGACTACTCCACTGAGCTGTCAGTCACCATCGCTGTGGGCGCCTCCCTCCTCTTTCTCAACATTCTGGCTTTTGCTGCTCTCTACTACAAGAAGGACAAACGGAGGCACGATGTCCACAGGCGCTGCAGCCCCCAACGGAACACCACCAATGACCTGGCTCACACTCAGGAGGAGGAGATCATGTCCCTGCAGATGAAGCAGCACTCAGACCTGGAGCGCGACTGCAGAAGCGACCCCTTGCACCCCCACGACATGGTACTGAGGACTGCCTGCCCACCAGACTACACTCTAGCCATGAGGCGCTCGCCGGACGACATCCCTCTCATGACACCAAACACCATCACCATGATCCCAAGCACCATCAGCGGCCTCAGCTCGCTCCACTCCTTCAACACCTTCCCCAGCAGTGGGCAAAACAACACCCTGCCCCACCCACACTCACACTCCACCACCCGAGTATAGCCCTCCCCCTTCATGGGGCAAAACTTAATATTGCAGCAGCTGCAGCAGAGACCTGAGCCAATCCAGACAAATGCAGGAGTGTCGGGAGCATAAATGCCATCCCGGATTTTCCAGACTGCTATGGAATTATGTTGTGTTCACCACACCCGTCAGTCCCGGAGAAAACCTGGTCAAGGCGTTTCCAGGGTGTTGGAGCACAGGATAAAAATATATAGCAACTTTTTAGTAGGAATTTTGAGTACAAATATGGAAGTGAAGAAAAAAAATACCATTACAAGCTGAGCAAATCTGATTTTTTTTCCTGGTCATGCAGCAAAATCCAGTAGAACAAAAAAGTTTTTTTCCTTTTCCCACAGCAGAAATGGCCCTTGGCATCTGCTGACAAATGACTGCTTATAGAGATGTTTTGAAAGAAGAACGGAGCATCAGACATTCGTCAGCATCGAGCGCAGTGGAGGATTTGGAGAAAAAGGGAGGGATTCAGATATGTTTGTCTCTTTTCTGGCGTCGGCTGCAGACCTGATTCTGGCATGTGTTCACTTCTAACAGAAAGGGTAAACAGGATGTAACAGGATTTCCATCTTTCTGGAAAAGGAAACCCTGCGTGCACAAAGGAAACATTTAAAAGAAAAAAGTCAGATTATTCTTCATTTATTTTTGCGGATGAGGAAGGATTTTATTGTATAGAACCTATTTACATATCTAGATCTGTACACTAAGCACCAAGGCTCTTGAAGCTCTCCTCCCAATTTGGGCGGAGGCATCTCAATACTGCAAAACCAGCCAGAAAGACTGAAGCCCTGGGAATCGGCATCACCGCCAGGCTTTCTGGCAGAAAGCTGGGGGACACAGGATAGCTGGATATTTTAGCACGATGCGCATGACAATTTATCTGCTTGATGGCTGCTCTGCTGATTATGTCATTATTTAGAGTCATTTCCCTTTTCTGTGCATTGGGAGTGATTTCAGATGGATTCCCCATGACTGGATCACAGTTCAAATGCACCTCACCCCCACCCAGGATCATGTGAGATGCAGTCCGGGGTTGTGGGACAGAAGGTGGAGGGCTTAGCTGATGTGGATCTGGGCATAAACGGACTAGTTTTGTACTTTGTGTATTGTACAACTTTTGATAGTGGTTAAATCACACGAGTGTACCAATCAAAGTCATTCCACCTGAGTTGAGACCAGCGTTCATCGCTGCTTAGTCTAATGGACCACTTTACATGTAGAGGCTACATATCTGCACTGCTTCTCTATCAGCCATTCTCTTGATTTTTCAGTTCCCTCATGATAAACCTGTTGGAGGGGCACAGAGGTACAGAGAATTAACAAGAGATAAAGGCTGTTTTCAGCACGCTGCTACATAACTAATACCAGTCAAATGCTAAGCACAGTCGGATCAAACCAAGTAAAAATGCACAGCTGGCAGATGTAAAAGCTCGTGTCAAAAGATCAATTCCAGCCAATTTCCCCTCGTATTTGACCACATTTTTAAACTTTTCTGCTGCAGGGTGAGCAGCCCTCCAGGAGCAGATGAGACCCATATTTGACCCTGTTTACACCACTTTAAAAAGATCCTGCTCACTCTTTTTCTTCTTCTTTGTGCCCCTGTTTTTCTCTTTTCAACAATGAGCCGGCAGTTCGGACTGTTTACAATAATTCCAGCTGAGCACCTCCTGCAGGGCCGCCTGCCGCCGCTAACCTGGGCTCTCTGCAACACTCCCGCTTGCCGTGGGGTTGCCAGTCCTGTCACACTCACATGTTAGAGTTGTATGCTGGTGCAGGTATGCCTGTTGCTATGCTAAAATGCTCATCTAAGTTCTTTGTATTGCTGGTGTGCTTGTGTTGAGCCCTTGTTGTCCAAAGCTGCCCCTCCTGGTTCTGGCAGCGCTCAGCAGCAGAGGGCCACTATAGAGCCAAAAGGGTCGTCGTGTGTCACACTTTTTTGCCATAAGATTTAAATTGAATAAACTAATTTTATCATCTGCAGTGGATTGTTTCTCTGAGATGAATCAAAGTCAAAGGTTGTTCTCACACATCATCCTCACTGGTTGAGGTCATTTTCTCAATAACAGTCGATACACAGAAAAGGTGTCAATGAGAGTTCTGCAGGGGTGACAGCTATCTGAGTCCAGCGGAAGCTGCTGACGGAAGGTCATGAACATGCAAGTCAGTTCACCCAGTCATTGTGAGAGTATCTGTTCCCTCAACCCCCAAACATAAGCAGGAACGGTGCCTTCTTGCTGCATTTGGCAACATCGCACCTTTAAATAATTTGTTTCTGAGGGGCAAATTACTGGTGCGCTTCAACGTGACACATGTTTCACTGCTGTCATGTGCGACAGGGAGAATTATTCACTGTTTGGTAGCATCATCAAAGTGTCTATCAGGTAGCTAAAGGATTGACCAGCCCTGGGGGCTAAATCATTCACACACTTAAAAAGTCCCACATCCGCCGACAATGCACTCGGCGGGCCACGTTATCTAGAGTTCTAAAAAAGTGGGACACACCTCCATGAATTAGTCTCTCTCTGGTGAAACGGCCCCCCAAGTTAATTAAACATAGCAGCCAGTGTTGCTGGGTGACACTAATTACTTGACAGCTGGGGATGATGTTCGTGGACCCACACTCCACTGCTAAATAAGAAGAACATGGCAACTGTAGATTCGGTGACAGAGTGTTGGTCAGCAGCTGACAGATTTCACCAACATCAGCGGCTGTTGTCAAGCATGTGCATGGCAGCCAGTGCTAACTGGTGTTGGCCTGCTGCAGAAGAAGTTGAACGTTAGGACAGACGGTCGGAGAACTGAATAAAGGATCCTGGAGATCAGGACGGGTCACTAATGAAATTCAGCCCCAATACTGGCCCAGTGTAGCGCCACTGCTAATCTTTCAACAAGCTAATAGACAGGAGTGATGTTTCTCTATGTAATTTGTTCTGATCATGAAGCACAAATTAGAAGTTCAGGAGATGATCTTGACCTGGTTGGTATAAGCATGTTATACATGTGAACAAGTTTTCATCCTTGTTCACAGAACAGAGTCATTTTAGAACATTAATTCATTTCCAGGTCATTTTGACGCAACTTAAAAACCATATTAAGTCCTGGAAAAACTACCGTGATTGCTTTCAGCCTCAGAGATCAAAGAAAAAACTTTGCTTTGCAGTTTTACGTCCACTATTGTGGAAATGAGCAGGGTCAGATCCATCCGTCTGTCCGTCCGTCCATCCATCCATCCATCCATCCATCCATCCATAGCTCCATTTTCTTTTGGAGGGTTTATCAAAGCTGGGGGAGGCAGGTTACACCCTGGACAAGTCAGCAGCTTGTGGTGGGTCTAACGATCCTAATTACCATTTATGTTCCTTTGCTTTCCCTGTTTCTCCCCCCCCACCCCACCACCACTGGCATGCATGGGTAACAACAGTCCAGTTAAGTCTGTTTTTAGAGTGTAACAACACTGATATTTTGTGGTTAGTCAGATTTTTACAGTGACAGATACAAAAAAATCTTTGTCTTTAAAGAAAAAAATAAAATTCTGCTTTATTTCAAATGGCCAGGGGCTAACAGACAGGAGCTAACAGTAGCTAATAAAAGTCTAGTGGATGCTAAACATCTTGTTTGTGTAGCAGGGATTTATCAGCCTTTTTGAGCTGAAGACTTGGAGGTTGTAAAAGTCTGATAATGGTCTTTTGTATGTAGTTCTCGACATTGATCCGTGGTCAAGTCTGCAGTCTGAATGAAGTCCATCAATCAACAAATGTCCAAAGGTCTGAATTTTCAAGCCTTTCAAAATTAAAAAAGGAAAAGCGTCCCCAGAGTTAGCTTAACTGAGCAGATCAAAGATGTCAACTTTGATGTCTTTGACCTGCTCAGTTAAGCTCAGTCATGAATTGGATCGCATTCCATCTTTTCACTTTTATAGTGTACTTCTAACTTTATACTGTATGTTCCCAAAACATTGTAAACTTTGTCTTTCTGCAGGTTTCAGTCAGAATCAGTGGTGGTCTACAGACAGTTTTCAGACTACATCAGATGACTCATTTTCCCTTTGTGCCAAATTTCTGAGTGACTTTCTTTCTTTACATGTTCATGTTTACATTGTAGCATCTGGCTTGTCCTGAGTGAGACTTTCACTTGGACTTTTGATTTGTTTGATCTCCAATTTCAGAGCCCCAGACTTGAGAATGTCCCCTCCAGTCCTGCCTTCTTCAAAGAAGGAACCTGCACTCTTGTCTAGGTAGCATTTCTGAAGAAATGGTGTTAAAATGTTCTGTGAGTACGAGAGATTCTATTTTCAAGTAAAAAGAATAAAATACAGAAGGACATGGGGAAGATGATTGAGGGGTTGCATGGGCTGCTGTGAAACGTTGGCACAAAAATCACTCAGTATTGCCGATCCAGCACAGGAGGTGGATCTGGACAAGGGAAAGACATGCGATGACACAGGTGAACTAGCTGATGTACCTCAATCACCATTACTTATTAAGGATTAAACACACAAAGTCTTGTGTTGGTGGGGAAAATGGCAGCACTGCAAGCACATCACCACTCACGACGGATCCTGACCCTGCACAAGTTCAGAGGTCATGGGAGGGGCCCTTTTAGTCGCACCTGTGTCTGTGCACTTGTGCAAAAAAGAAAAGGACAATAAAACAATTATGGGCCCCATCCTGTGTCTCATGTGGAGAGAACAAGGATTAAGCTAGGATGTCAAGCTAGTCTAAAAAACTGAAAGCCTGTAGGGGTGTTGTAGATCATGGGGATGGTTTTTGTGTGAAAATCAGTCTGTTTGATGTATGATCCCAGCATTAGAGTGGGAATATTTCATAATGGTGTCACAGTCTGCAACTTTACAGACTGAAGAATTTTTGTTCTAAATTAATTAAATTCCTTTGTTTTATGTCCACCGTTATGTTCTGCTCTTGTACACTAATTCCTCCACCACTATCCCTGCTTGGACCTGGTCTAGACTGGCAGAGAGTAAGCTCATCTCATGTCCTCCAAACTGCTATTTGTTAGCGCGTTTGCCAAAACACCTTTTGTCGACGTCACCACCCATCTGCACGGAGGCCTGTGCAGCAGAGAATTTAGGGGATCCATAGAGATTGAGACTTCAAATAATCCAGAAATCACACTCTGAGGGCTTCAGCACTGCAAATGAATGTAAAGCAATGTACCATTTTCTAACCTCAAATCTGAAAACCAAAACCTCTGAATTGTCAAAAGAGGTTTGTTTGCTAGCAGTCTGAAGGCTAAAGGTGGATTTGATGTTCAATGCCATGTAAAAACAGGGCCAGTGGGAGCTGGTCTGGCATTTGTAATGTAGAATTTTTGTCACTTGTCTTTATTTCTGGTTAAATAGTAATTACTCTTCTGGAGCACAATAAATAATTTTAATATGCTGATTTGTCTCCGGGTCTCTTTCCTGCCTTTCTCTCGTTGCTTTTGTCTTAATGCCGAATGGATTCCAGAGTGAAAACCTTGGTTCTTTATTTGCAATGTTCTAGTGGCACAATACAGGAGGGAACTGGGGAAATGGGGCTGTGACAGAACCCCCCTCTCAAGGGACGGCCCCTGACGTCCCAAACACTAAGTCCAAGCTGAGCCAGGTGGGTGGAGGGGGGCCTGGAGGAGGGATAAAATTCTTCTGAGACCTCTGTCTCAGCCTTCTCTTTGTCCCCGTCGCTGGATGCCTCGGACGACAGGGAGGACAGAGTCTCTAAATTGGCACCCCCACCAGCACTGGGGATCCTGGAGGGCTGGTCAGGGTGACAGCGATGCAACTCGCGGATGAGCTGCGCATCCAGGATGTGATGGGCCGGGACCCATGACCTCTCCTCTGGGCCGTATCCCTCCCAGTCTACGAGATACTGAACACCCCTTCCACGGCAGCCGGAGCGCAGCAGGCAGCGAACCGTGAAGGCAGGACCCCCATCAATAATCCGTGGAGGTGGTGACGGCTGAGACGCAGGCATCAATGGACTTTCACGAACCGGCTTGATCCTAGAGACGTGGAAGGTTGGGTGGATCCGCATGGTCCGGGGCAGCTTGAGCCTGACGGCCACAGGGTTGATCACTTTTTCAATAACAAACTGCCCAATGAACTTAGGGGCCAACTTCTTGGATTCCACCCTCAAGGGAAGGTCTCGGGTTGAGAGCCATACCTTCTGGCCCACCAGGTAATTAGGAGCCTGGGAATGATGGCGGTTGGCGGCCGTCGAGTAACGGTCAGCAGCCCGTAGGAGAGCGGCCCTGGCCTGGGTCCAGGTCTGGCGGCAACGTTGGATAAAGGCCTTGACGGATGGACAGGAAGCTTCTTTCTCCAGGGCTGGAAACAGCGGCGGCTGGAAGCCGTAGTCGCACTGAAAGGGGAAAAGTCCAGTGGCGGAGCTGATTAGGATGTTGTGGGCATATTCTGCCCACAGAAGCTGCTTGGACCAAGTGGAGGGGTGTCTGGACGCCATGCAGTGAAGCGCCGTCTCCATCTCCTGATTCACCCTCTCCGCTTGGCCGTTGGATTGGGGATGGAACCCGGAGGACAGGCTTACGGTGGCCCCGATGAGGCTGCAGAACTCCCACCAGAATACGGACGTGAACTGGGGACCCCGATCGGAGACTACATCAGAAGGAAGGCCGTGGAGCCAAAATATATGTTGCAGAACAAGTTCAGCAGTCTCCTTGGCCGATGGAAGCTTGGGTAGAGGCACAAAGTGGGCCATCTTGCTGAACCGGTCTACCACTGTCAGGATAGTGGTGAATCCGCCCGACAGTGGCAGACCAGTAACAAAGTCCAGTGAAATATGGGACCAGGCAGAGGTTGCAGGTAACTGGCAGGGGCCTGGTGGGAAGATTTGTGCAGGTTACAGATCAGGCAGGCCTTGACAAACTCCCAGTGGGCCACCAGAACCGTCGCTGCAGGACCTCTTTGGTGCGTTGAATACCTGGGTGAGAAGTGAGCCGGGAGCCGTGGGCCCATTGCAGGACGTCAGACCTCAGACCCCCCGGGTCAAACAGGCGGTCAGGAGGACAGGAGCTGGGACCAGGCTGGCTCTCCAAGGCGGCCTTTACCCGCTCCTCTACCTCACAGGTGAGAGAAGCCACCAGGCAGGGAGCTGGGAGAATGTTGTCCGGTTTAAGGGCAGTGTCTTCAGTTCCCAAGAACTGGCGAGATAGAGCGTCAGGCTTGACGTTGCGGGAGCCCAGCCGATAGGAGAGGGAAAAGTTGAATCTGGTAAAGAATAAGGACCACCTGGCCTGACGGGAGTTCAGTCCCCTCCAACCAGTTCCTCCAACGCCAGCTTCACCGCCAACAGTTCTCAGTTCCCAATATCATAATTCCTTTCTGCCGGGGATAGACGTCGAGAAGAAGGCGCAGGGGTGCATTTTCTGGGGGGAACTGGGGGAATGGGGCTGTGACAGCTGCTGTGTTCTGATCGAATGTTCAAATCTATAAAACGACTGTGGTGAAAGCAGAGAGGGCTGACATCAGACGCTGGATGGACTGGAGGGTTAGGGTTACCCACCAACAACAAACATAAAGGACAGGGGAGGAAAGACGTGCGCTCATAACAAGAAATGCGGAACCATCTCCACGTGGCCCCTGTCTCTACCAAGAGACAGGGCCTCCTCTCCTCTCCTCTCCTCTCCTCTCCTCTCCTCTCCTCTCCTCTCCTCTACCTGTCCTCCTCCCTCTTCTCTCTCTCTACCCAGCCGGCCATCAGCAGGAGGGTCCCCCTACATGAGCCTGGTCCTGCTCAAGGTTTCTTCCTGTTAAAGGGGAGTTTTTCCTTGCCACTGTTGCTTGACTGGAGTTAGGCCCTGGGATTCTGGAAAGTGCCTTGAAACAATTTTTATTGTAAAAGACGCTATATAAATAAAGATTGATTTGATTTGATTTGAATTGAATGTCTGCAGGAAGCTGCTGAGATCTTTTACCCATCTGTGGTAGTGAGCGTCCTCATGTACGCAGTTGTGTGCTTGGGGGGGCACACAACTGCCGTGTGGGGAGAGCGATAAACGATGTGCCACACAGTGTTCCATTGGACTGGGACTGTAGTTTTTGGTTTCTGTGGGACTGTGTATTGTCTAGTTTTTATTTTATCTTTATGTCTTTATTCTAGTATTTAGTATGTCCTACGACTGCAAATAAAGTTTCTATCTTTAGTGATGTGGGTGGCGAGGCGGTATATCAGAATGGAAGCATGTGCAAGACAATGGACGTGCAACAGCTCACTTTCCAGGTTCTTCTCATGGTTTCGAGTCATGGTTATGATCTTCTCAGCTGCATCAGGTGGACACGACAATGGAGGACAATGATCCCAATTATGACACACATGTTATTAGCCTCTCTGCCTTGATGATGCTGCTGTGGTGTAAAGGGTTTGCCGAATCCAGATTGCAGGGGCAGGGGCATCTGCACTGTGTGCAAATCAGATTTTTATCTGTTCTGAAAAATCTGATTAGTGATTTTCACACTACATTAAATCAGATTTTCAATAATCCACATAGGACAGAAATCAGATTTGGGGGTGCATTATGAACAGGGTCTCAGTAGCTGAAAATGCTGTGGCAGCGCTTCCCAAACAGGACGGTGAGGGGCCTCTGTAGCTACAGGCCTACCTGGCCATTCCTCAACAACACACTGAAGATCTTGCTGTGCTGCCGTTGTGAAGAACAGGATGGGACATGTGTATGACCTCTTGCCTTCCCTCAGGACAAAGCTCCAGTAAAAACAAATGGAGACCAGTGACACCGTCCAACAGCCTCCTGGGCAGAAAGCAGCAACAATCTAAAAGGATTATGGCAGGTAGTTCTATTCAACTACCTGGAAAAATAGTCTGAACTTACCACAGAGACATATTGGCCATAGAGGCCATATGGGCAAATGGGGGAGTGGCTCTGGAGCAGAGCAACCACATCATCAAGAGCCCATAATAAATCAGCGGTCATCAGTGCACTTTCCCACCACAGCTGACCTGCTTAGCTGAAAAGTTCAATGAATGATGGGTAATGAGCATTCCAACAACACAACCGGATGAATCGAGGAGGGAGAAAACAACATGTAGAAAAAAAAATGTGGCGAAGCAAGAGGGGACTAACCAGTGTAGGCCAAGAAAGTGAGGCTGCCTCCAGGCCTACAGGCCAGGTTTCTCTTGAAGCCTCCAGCAGGGAAACAGTTGCTCCAGTGACAGAGTGGTCAAAGAACAATATCACTGTATAAATGGCCTAAAACCAATGCATTTAAGATATTATTCAATTTCCATCCACATCACCGGAGACTGGAACATATGATTGGGATTAAAGGGACAGCACTAGACTGGTTCAGATCGTGTTTATCAGATAGATACCATTTTGCTCATGTCCACTGCGTTCCCTCTTCATACAGTAGGGTTAGCCATGGATTTCCACAAGGTTCTGTACTTGGACCAATCCTTTTCACCTTGTACATGCTTCCCTTAGGAAACATTATTCGGCAGCATGGGATAAGTTTTAATTGTTATGCTGATGACACTCAGATTTATTTATCCATGAAACCAGAGGAGACAGAGCAGTTAGTGAAGTTTCAGACCTGTCCTTAAGACATAAAGTCTTGGATGTCTTCAAATTTCCTTCTCGGGAAAAACCGAGGTCATGGTGTTTGGTCCTGAACCTCTCAGGGATAGATTAGATCACATGATCACTCAAGATGGTATCTCCTTAGCATCTAGTCTCTCTGTGAGGAATCTTCAAGTAACTTTTGATCAAAACCTGTCCTTTAACTCCCACAATAAAATAGTCTCTAGAAGTGGCTTTTTTCACCTGAGAAACATTGCAAAGATCAGGAAACTACTGACGCGGCATGATGCTGAAAAGTTAGTCCATGCATTTGTTACTTCCAGGCTGGACTATTGTAATTCTTTATTATCAGGGTATCCAAACAACTCTTTAAGAAGCCTCCAGGTGATCCAAAATGCCACAGCTAGAGTTCTGACAGGTATTGACAAAAGAGATCACATAACTCCTGTACTGGCATCTCTTCATTGGCTGCCTGTTAAATTTAGAACAATTTTTAAAATTCTTCTTCTGACCTACAAGGTTCTCAGAGGCCTAGCTCCATCCTACCTGGAGGAGCTAGTGGCACCTTATCATGCCAGTAGACCGCTCCGCTCTCAGAATTCTGGTCTACTTGTGGTCCCCAGAGTCTCTAGGGGTAGAATGGGGGGCCGAGCATTTAGCTACCTGGCCCCCCTGCTATGGAACCAGCTCCCTGTCCAGGTACGGGAGGCTGACTCCATCTCTACTTTTAAGATTAGATTTAAAACTTACATCTTTGAAAAAGCTTATTATCACGAATCCTGTAGTTGCTGTTATTATCATAGACAGACAAATTATCATACTTAGGGGGTCGTCTAATTATGAGGTTAACATCTTAGTTATGCTGCTATAGGCCGAGGCTGCCGGGGTCCGGAAACATAATCACCTGACAGGCCTCTGTCACCCTACTGGGTCATGGCTTCCTCTCTCCTCTCCTCTCCTCTCCTCTCCTCTCCTCTCCTCTCCTCTCCTCTCCTCTCCTCTCCTCTCCTCTCCTCTCCTCCTCACCAAGTAGACCAGTGATGTTATTTCTTGTGTGGTTTTTCTGCTCCCCCCCCCTCCTTCTGCGTTCATCTACAGATATCGCCGCCTTCATAGCTGTATGCTGACCTACTGACCTCCGACCCCGCTGACCCACTCAACTCAACTCTACCGGCAGCTTATTTTAATTAATATAATTTATTTCTATGTTCTATATTCTCTCTCTCTACCCAGCTGGCCATCAGCAGGAGGGTCCCCCTATATTAACCTTGTCCTGCTCAAGGTTTCTTCCAAGGGGAGTTTTTCCTTGCTTGTTGGGGGTCAGGCCCTGGGATTCTGTAAAGCGCCTAGATACAATTTTGATTGTAACATACACTATATAAATAAAGATTGATTGATTGATTGATTGATTGATTGATTGATTGATTGATTGATTGATTGATTGATTGATTGATTGATTGATCAGCCTTCTGATGCACCAGAAACTGTTAAAAAAAACTAGGAATATAAAGGACCTCATTGAAAATGGATGCATAAGAGCCAGCATAAGAGTCTGTGCAGTTTGCACAGCATTTTCTAAAAAGACAGACACAAGCTCTTTTGATCAGAGCCAAACAGTCAGGAAAACACATTTGTTCATCTGTGTGAATGCTGACATTTATGGACAAGTGAGGCAGATCTCCAGAATCTACTTCATTCAAATCAAACATCAGCTCACCGAAGAGCGTGTGACTGATGTAACAAAGCTTACAGGCAAATGTGCACGCAGGAATACAAATGAGGCTGCTCACTCATTAGCAGTCTGTCTGTGGATCAGTGGAACTTCCTTAGCAAACGCGACAGCTTTCTACAGCAGCAGGTCCAAGACTGCATCCAAAAATGCAAATCGTGCAGTGGCAGCACACATTTATGAGACATTTCCTGACATTTATGTCCAAAACCAATGTGAGTTCAGATGTGGAGGCTATCCAGCAACTCATCAAGGTGATTCACTGTTTAATCCAGCTAGAGGTGGCAAAGCCTGCCCCTTCATTGAGTCACCACTTTAATATGAGGCAGCTCTCACCAGTTGTTCCGGTATGTTTTCACACTTACACCACCTTTGTTAAAGTATCTCCAAACCAGTGCCACACAGCTCTTGACTGCCTAGCATATTGGGCCAGAAGCACGTCAGAAACTAAAGGACATGTCCGAGACGTTGACACACTTTTGTAAAAAGGGTTAAAGGTAAATTCCAAAATGAAATGGAAATGTAGGCTGTGCTGGAACCAGAATCCAGACAAGCGGTAGCAGGAGAGTCTGCTGAGGATGAAACCACATTGTCAGGCTCATTGACATAGTGCAGCATCAATGTTCATTCGTCATTCTTGATACAGTCTCGGAGTTCTGCAGAGTTCTGCAGAGTTCTTGGAGTCAGTGTGCAACTACGCAAAAAACGATGTCGTACTCCATAGCATTCTCTAGTCCCTTCCTCAATCTGGCCAGCGATGAGATGTTTCGCCGCATGTACAAGACCTGATAGTGGATCATCACATTGATTTATTTTGTCTTACTGAGAACTGGCTTCAGGAGGAGGCGTATGTTAGCTTAAATGAATCTACTCCTCCTACCCATTTTAATTATCATATTCCTCATGTTACTGGTCGAGGAGGGGGAGTGGCAGCATTCTATCACTCCAAGTTATTAATTAATCCTAGACCAAAATATGGCTCCAGTTCATTTGAAAGCCTGACTCTTGGCATCACCCATCTGAACTGGAAGGCAGAAAAGCCACTTCTGTTTGTAGTTGTATATCGGCCCCCTGCTGGGCCACATTCAGATTCCCTGTCTGAGTTCTCTGATTTCTTATCTGACTTGGTCCTTAGAACGGCCAAAGTCATTATCATTGGAGACTTTAATATCCATGTAGACGTTGTAAATGACAGCTTTAGAAATGGCTTCATTTCATTACTTGAGTCAGTTGCTTTCCTCCAGCAGATAAACCAACAAACTCATAACTTCAACCACACCCTAGATCTAGTTCTGACGTAAGGTGTTGAGGGAGAACATGTGTCAGTGTTCCCTCAGAACCCATTCCTGTCTGACCATTCTTTGATCACTTTCACATTTATGATTAAGGATTCTTCTATGGTCAGAACAAAGTCTTACTATAGCAGATGTCTTTCAGATAATGCTGTAGCTAAGTTTAAGGAAGAGATCCTTGTGCTAATCCCAGGACCACCGTGTGTTTCCCCAGGGATAAATCATTATAATCTTAGCCCTGCTAAGGTTGACTCTATGTCAGTGCAGCAACCTCACTGAGAATCATGCTTAATTCTGTTGCCCCCCCTGAAAAAGAAAAAAGTAAATCAGAGGAGGTGTGCCCCCTGGTATAATTCACATATCAGGACACTCAAGCAGAAAGTGCGACGACTGGAAAGGAAGTGGCATTCTTGTAAAATAGACAGCTATCATGTAGAAAGACTGTCTATTAGTTTACAAAAAGGCCCTTCGCAAGGCTAGAACAGCTTATTTTTCTTCTTTAATTGAGGAAAATAAGAGCAACCCCATGTTTCTTTCCAGCACTGTGGCCAAATTAACTAAGAGTCACAGTGTTTTAGATCCATGTATCCCTTCTTCCCTTAGTGGTAAAGACTTCATGAGCTTCTTCACTGATAAAGTTCTAGCTATCAGAGAGAAAGCTAACCAGGCAACAACTGGACCATCACCAGATGTGCTGACTGTGGGAACATACAGGTTTTCCAACGAGCCCTTAAACTCCTTCACCCCTATATATTTTTCTGAGGCATCATCGCTAATTCAGAAATCCAAGACCACCACGTGTCTTTTAGATCCCATCCCAACACACCTGTTGAAGGATGTTTTACCATTGATAGGCAGTTCTATCCTGGACCAGATCAATGGTTCTTTAGTGTCAGGTTATGTACCCCGGTCCTACAAGGTGGCAGTGATTAAACCGTTGCTTAAAAAAACATCACTGGATCCTGACGTATTAGCAAATTATAGGCCAATATCCAACCTTCCTTTTATCTCTAAAGTTCTTGAGAAGGTGGTGGTGACTCAGTTACTGGAGCGCCTGCAGAGGAACAGCCTTATCGTACTTAGGGCGTCGTCTAATCGTTAGGTATCGCCGTCTTCGGAGCTTCATGATGACCTGTTGTATAGTGTATTTTTGTGTGTGTTTCTGTGCTCTGTGCCTCTCCTTCTCCTCTCTTTTATCGTAAAAGACGCTATATAAATAAAGACTGATTCAATTTGAGATTTATCAACCATCACCATCATCCAACATTATCATCAACCACCTTTATCCATCACCATAATGCACCATTATTCTCAACCACCATCATCCATCACCATCTTCCATCACCATCAACATCATCCACCACCATCTTCCATCACCATCATCCACCAACATCACCATCATCCACCATTATCATCCACCACAATCATCCACCATCATCATCCGCCACCATGATCCACCATAATCAACCATCACCATCATCCACCATCATCCATCACAGCATCCACCACCATCTTCCATCATCATCATCGACCACCACTATCATCTGCCACCATCATCAACCACCATCAGCCATCACCATCATGCACCATTATCCTCAACCACCATCACCATCATCCATCACCATCATGCACCATTATCCTCAACCACCATCATCCATCACCATCATCCACCACCATCTTCCATCACGATCATCCACCAACATCACCATCATCCACCATTATCATCCACCACAATCATCCACCATTATCATCCGTCACCATCATCCACCACCATCTTCCATCACGATCATCCACCAACATCACCACAATCATCCACCATGATCATTCACCACAATCATCCACCATTATCAACGCCACCATGATCCACCACCATCAAACATCACCATCCACCATTATCATCAACCACCATCATCCATCACCATCATCCATCACCATCAACATCATCCACCACCCATCACCATCACCATCATCCACCACCATCTTCCATCACGATCATCCACCAACATCACCATCATCCATCACAGCATCCACCACCATCTTCCATCATCATCATCGACCACCATCAACATCATCCACCGTTATCATCCGCCACCATGATCCACCACCATCACCATCATCCACCATCATCATCCACCACCATCTTCCATCACGATCATCCACCAACATCACCATCATCCACCATCATCCATCACAGCATCCACCACCATCTTCCATCATCATCATCGACCACCATCAACATCATCCACCGTTATCATCCGCCACCATGATCCACCACTATCATCTGCCACCATTATCCACCACCATCACCATCATCCACCACCATCAACCCTTAGCATCATCCACCATTATCATCAACCACCATTATCCATCACATCATCCACCACCATCTTCCATCATCATCATTGACCACCATCAACATCATCCACCGTTATCATCCGCCACCATGATCCACCACCATCATCCACCACTATCATCTGCCACCATCCTCAACCACCATCATCCATCACCATCATTCACCACCATCTTCCATCACCATCATCCACCATCATCATCCGCCACCATGATCCAGCACCATCAACCATCACCAACCATCCTCAACCACCATCATCCATCACCATCATTCACCACCATCTTCCATCACGATCATCCACCAACATCACCATCATCCACCACAATCATCCACCATTATCATCCGCCACCATGATCCACCACCATCAACCATCACCATCATCCACCATTATCATCAACCACTATCATCCATTACCATCATCTTTTGTTGACAGATGGAGTCATGGTCTGCAAGTTCTCCCCTAAAATTTATCCTGAAGAAGAGACACTATAAATGTATAATGGCCAGTTGTGTCTTCAGACAGAAGAGCAAATTGGGACTGATATACTGTTTTTAAATGCAGTTCAAAAGCTCTGGCTCCCTGTTCTGGTTGCTAAAAGAATCCCTGGTTTACGGAGCCAGACCGGGTATTTCCAATGCAGCTGCACCTGGATCTACGGCAGTGTTGTGCCGAACCCGGACCCTGGTCCTCGAACACCTGCTGCAGGGCCGGTGCGAGCAGACTCCCAAGCCATTTGCTCTCTTTTGGCCATCTGCTCTACCAGGGTGGCACAAAAAGTCCTGCAGCTCTGGAGGAAAAGGCTCAGCAGGAGGGAGGAGAACATTATTGTGGACTACAGTCAATAGGCTAAACCAGTGATCTGTTCCATGAGGTCAGCACGGTTCCTATGTTTGGAGATTTGGATATTCCTCTCCTCAAGGACCCAATGACATTCAACCTGCATGCAGCAGACAGGAAAGCTCGATAGAGGAGCTGCATTCAGGTGTTGAACAGGAGGGGACTGTGTGACAGAACAGCCAGCATGTGGACTGGCAGACTGGGGGGAGACAGAGTTCGTCCCTGGGGCCTCCAAAAGGACTCCAGTGGAGAATCCTACACGGAGCCATCGGCTCACATTCTTTTATCTGTCGTTTTAATTATTTTAATCTTTTAATTTTTGCACTGTG
Source organism: Takifugu flavidus (assembly GCF_003711565.1). Taxonomy (NCBI): domain Eukaryota; kingdom Metazoa; phylum Chordata; class Actinopteri; order Tetraodontiformes; family Tetraodontidae; genus Takifugu; species Takifugu flavidus. Next base: position 566,129 of record NC_079526.1, read on the forward strand.
GATCCCATTTGCATTCTGCTTGATTGATGACTATATTTTGTACATGCAAGCGCAAATAAAGACTGTCAAATAAATGTGAACAATAGATAATAAGTAAGACCAGAAAAATAGTTCCATATGGGGATGGACCCCCTCTGGCCTGAAACTGTCAGTCTGATTTTTGCGCTTTTTCTACAAGTGACTGTTTCCTGGTTTATTTATGTATTCCGGGTATTTTTGGGTGAAAAGCCCTGTGAACTAGTAAATAAAGTGTTTTGGAAAACTCCAAAGTCTTCTTCACAACAGAAATGGTGTTTGTGTCACGGACGGGTTGATCAGGACCCGAACGCAGGCTAGGACACAGTGGTAAAATGGTCAAACAAGCTTTATTTACAGGGGGGAGGGGGCACACAAAGAACATGAGGAACACGAAGCACACGAGGAACACGAGGGTAGCCCTCCAGGACTGCGGAGCACACGGGGAATACGTGATCAGCCCTCTAGGACTGCGGAGCACACGAGGGCAGCCCTCCAGGGCTGTGGAGCACACGAGGGACACGAGGGCAGCCCTCCAGGGCTGCGGAGCACACGGGGAACACGAGGGCAGCCCTCCAGGACTGCAGAGGGCGCAGGGAACAGGGACGGCCCTCCAGGGCGCAGGGAACGTGGGCGGCCCACCAGGAGACACCATGCTGGAGCCGCCCTCCAGGAGACACAAAGCTGGAGCGGCCCTCCAGGGCACAGGGAACAGGGGAGGCCCTCCAGGTGCAGGGAACAGGGGCGGCCCTCCAGGAGACACGAAGCTGGAGCGGCCTCCAGGATGCAGGGAACAGGGGTGGCCCTCCAGGAGACACGAAGCTGGAGCGACCATCCAGGAAGGAGGGAACAGGGTGGCCCTCCAGGGCACAGGGAACAGGGGCAGCCCTCCAGGAGACACGAAGCTGGAGCGGCCCTCCAGGAGACACGAAGCTGGAGCGGCCCTCCAGGAAACACAGAACACCAGCACATGACGAGGAAGACGAACAGACACGCTGACAAGACAAACAGACAACCTCACAACACAAACAGACACCCTGGCACTGACAGGCAGGCGCAACCTGCTTAAATAGGCAGCACGCCAGCAGTGCCAGCTGCCACCAATTGTGCCCCACACCACCCCCTGCAGGACAACGACCGACACAACCCAGAAACCCTGACAGTTTGTCCCTTATTTGTTGAGTTTGTCCAGGCCTTGTATTTATTCACTGTGTGGCTCTTTGAGACTTTTCCTTCAGCATCCCTTAGAATCTTTAAATCCCTTCTTGGTAAATTAAAAGAAAATATCTTGTCCCCTGATGAGATCGCTGTTGCTTTACCTAAATCATTCTTTTTTTAGTGTTAACATCATTTTATTTTTTTTATTTTTTTTTCAGAAAAAAGTACCAATGGGAGACCAATCACCTTGCTCACCCTTGCTTGGCTTTTTTTTTGGGTGGGAGTGTGTGGCACAGTTTTAGAGTGTGAATCATGGAGCAGATTCTTCTTCCTGTTTGTATTTCAGTGCCACTGATGCATGATGAGAGCTGGAAAAGCCTGCGTCACATTCCTCTGCCTGCAGACTACAGGTTTGTGGCTGTGGTTGGTCTCCTCTGACTCTGACACTTACTTGCAAAAACAGCTCTTACATTTTGTCTGAGCATTAATTGGACATCAATCAAATGTATTCTCCCTGGAAATGGGCGACATTTTTCTGCTCTTTGCCAATGATTACAGGCAAATGAAAACACAGTGATATTTGTGGAACTGCCGTGTGGAAGCTGAACGGAGATGAGTGTATACTGCTGCTGTACTCTCACTGTGTACGTGTGTGTGTTTGCCTGACCAAGGGCATGCATTACTGTGAGTCGCACAGCCACAATGCCCTGCAGGAAGAGCCTGATAAGGCAGGCTTATTTACCATAATAATGCATCTCATCTTTGCACATCAAACACTCCTGCCTGGTCTGATAACCCGTTCTTTAATTTAGCATGACTGTTTGATCTAGCTGTGCAGCCGCCCCTGCCGCTGCCACTGCTGCCGCCGCTGTCCCAAGGCCATTGTCGTGAGCAGCACAACGTTTGGTAATTGCTGCATATTTCAGCAGCGTTTCACAACTAGAACATTTATGTAATGCTGCACCTATAGTGCAAATGTTCATATGCCCTGTTCATATGTCATATGCAGGGTGGATTTTAAAAAGTCTTATTTAGATTCACTCATCATCTGGTAGGATACTTTGTGCCAAGTGCATTGGCTATTTACTGTTGCTTTTATTTTATGATTCTTTTAGGCTTCCCTGACCGCGTTGCATTTACTGGATCTGGTCCAGGTCTCGTAGGGTTTTTTTTTAGTTTATTTTCTAATCATCTCTTCCTTTTTGTTTGACTTGGGGTTTAGTTCATTGGTTATATCAGTGGGTTAGCTTGTTTCTGGGTTGACCCTGAAGACAATCTTCTCTTGATTTTTTGTTCACCCATCTTTAGAACCAGAAACCTTTTAGGTTTTTTCTTTTTTTTTTACAAAAGTAAATCATTCTTTGCTATTTTGACTTCCTGAATCAGTCACTTTTATGTTGGTCCCAAACCCCCAGACTAGGACGTAACCATATATAGATAAATGTATAGATATGCACAGCCCAGTGTTCCTTGTTATGTACATACGTGCATTTCTGACCCAATTGAACATCTCACTTGTCCTTTCTTGACACCAACCTTTAGCTGTGTAAAAGCTTTATGGAGGTTCAGCCCACTGCTTCAGTATTAGTGCCATTTCCAGGTGTGTCAAAGGTGCTGAACCAGGTTCAGTGCAACTTGTGAATATGGTAAAGTTTCACAGTACAATTAAAGATCACAGTTGGAGCAATGATGGCAAAATCATACAATAAAAACAAGTAATTTCTGATGCTTTCACAAGCCTGTATGGGATCCCTCAGCTTCTATTACCAAGACATTTAGCTAAATTACATAATGGGAATTTACTTATGGGATTTTTTTAAAGGTAAAAAGCTGAAAATTCCCCAGCCTCTTATTAGATATCTAAAATTTGCCCTGCTCTAAGGCAAATGAGTCACATTAACACAAAGTTTTAATCACTGTTTTCTTCAATTGCCTGCAACACATGCAGGAGCAGCTTTGTTCATTGCCTGTGTTGAATTTAATTGGGTCTTGCTGACTCTCTGCATCAGTCGCGTCAGTCCTCTGGATGCCACCCTCAGGTAAGGCAATTATAATCAGCGTGCTGTCTCTTTCTTTTGTTCAAGGCTGAGCTTCTCCTCAAAAAAGCTTCTTGGGCAGAAAATAAAAGCTGCAATGGACTTAATGTGAGATCTGTTTACTGATTACAAGCTATCACAGCAAACATAGCATTGCCCGGCATGTGATGAGCTGCTTTGAAGCGAAACAGTCCATCCCAACTTGGGCCTCATCACTGATCTTATGTTGCGTTTTACACAGAAATAATAGATTAACAAATGTAAATGCAGGGTTAAGACCCAGAAATTATGTCTGATACTTCTTCTGCAGTTAACATTAATAGCTGCTGTTATGTGTTCTTACATTTATCTGACCTGATGGCGCTGATGTTGTCTGCGAAGGGGAACTGCCTTCTCAAATGAATGGGGCTTCTTTTGCATGTTTTATTCCATGTCTACAAGCGATCAGCCTGCCCTGATTGAGCCAAACAAATTAAATCTGAGAGGATCTGATGCTTCTCTCAGCCTGTCCGTCTGAATTTCTTTGAGCTTAATCAGATTTGGCAGTCGGCCTGTTCCTGTTGTCTCTGTAGAAGTGGAGAAAGTTGGAACTGTCTATGGTGAAGCTAATTTAACAAATCTGACAGCTAGCCTTTCTGCACCAACAACAGCAGACGGTTGGATGCTGCGTGGCATGACAAGCTTGGCCAGATCCCCTTAATGCCTGAATAATAAAGAATGGCTTCATGTTCTCCAGGAGGAACTTTTCTTCTCACAAAAATAAAACATGCCTTTGATTAGGTTGGTTGTCAGCAGCTCGATGAAAGTAATTCTTAAAAAAGCGACTTGAAATTGTAGCTATTGTCTGTGAAAGGACCCTCAGACACATGATTTAGTTGTCCTCTGTTCATTTTTACATGATAGCCTGTTTTCATTCCTCACAAATGTTTTCAAATGCAGCTACAACATGGCTTATTCACGTGTCTAAACAAATGTATAGATGATGAATATATATACATCCAACCACATGTATATGTGACTTGCGAAAAGTACATTTGGTATCTACGGAGTAAATAAGTTCATCAGAGCAGCATGGAGGACCTCTACTCCTAAGCCTGTAGGGGTCCTGTGACTTGACCTTCAAGAAGTAAAGGATGAGTAGAAGTGCAGTGAGATGACAGGGGTACATACAGCAACACATGATGTATGAGCTTTCACCAGGATGCTAATTAACTGGGAGGGAGAATAAGTTAAAAACACATGACTGAACCGAAAATAGAAACGGTGAAATTAAAACCACATGCTTCTATGATGGATGAGAAAGAGAGCAATAAAAGAGCTGAAGTGTGGAAAAAAAAAAAACTGAGCTTCGAATCTGTGATACCAAGCAAAGATCAATAATGCACTGGGACACTTAATGTTTCACAGTGGTAACTGGTATTACCTGTGTGATTAAAGAAAAGTCAATATCACTTGATTAGACACTCGAAGGAGCAACAATTCAACGCCTGCACCGCTTAAAACTTCTCAACATGTAGAAAAAAAAACTATAGAAGAAAAAGTGAAAGGGAGCTCAACTCTAATCCCTCCCATCTGAGCTCTTCTCTTTCTCCCCATTTAAATGTGGCAATAAAGTCTGGTCGTATTCGTACCACCTGTTCTCTTTAACTACAGCAATGATAAAACTCTAAAACAATCAGCTGTGTTAAACATATTGTTATTAATCAGTTAAATTTATGTAAACATTCTAGAGAGTCTCACCACATTTATTTTAATTTAATCTTATTGAAAAAGACTTTTTAATGGTCTGAGAGGGCTTACCTGGTGAACGCTGTGACCTGCACATGATAGTTTTTGTCTACATGAAATGGGAAAAATGAGAAAGTGGAACCTTTGGGACCGGAAAGGCGGTAGCCGTGCTGGCCTCAGGTGTGACCTTCTCCCCCTCACACAGGTACTGCATCACTGCATGTCCTCATTGGTGTTCTACTTTGTCTGTTTTCACAAACTGTATTTGTCACAAGCCTCCATGTTGGGCGGTCCACAGCACTTAGACTAATTAGGTTGAGGTCAGTGCCTGCGGAGATGGGGGGGGGGGGGGGGGGGGGGGGACTGTAAACACCTGGCAGTGCTGGTGGACAGCAGACCAGATCCTTCAAAATCCTTGGAGATCTTCCTCCAGTCTGCTGCTGCCAGCACCATCTTTTTTGCTGCTGGGTGTTACAGCCAGCATTACAGCCAGCGACACCAGCTGACTTGATAAGATCATCAAGCAGGCTGGATATGCTCAATAAACTGCTGTCCATTGACACAGGATCACCCTCTCCACCACACACTGGACAGACAGCAGAGTGCCCCCCTCCTTCCCGCCGTTCGTCCGTCCATGCCTCCGTCAAGGTTCAGGAACCTTAACATTTAGGATGGAGATAATGTCACCATATACCAGAAATAGAACAATCCTGGCCACAACACCTCCTGGGTAAAGAAGAGCTGTGATTGGTCCTCCTGGGTTTAGAAGTGTTTGTCCCTCCTGAAGTTTCAATAGAACAGAAGTCTTCAACATTGATTTCATGTCAAGGTTCACGGGACCAGTGACTTAATTCCATAAAGAAGCAGAAGGGGCAGAGGATTGGGCTTCAGCATCCAGACACTGATGGTAACACATGTTTGACATTAATGTTCACACTCAGAATGTGATCGTCCCTTTATTCTCCTGGCCTGTTTTGGTCCTCATGCTTTGGGTTTTGGACTTATTAACGTGTCTTGGTTATGACCACTGCACCAATTGCTGTAAGTAATGACTTTTCTTTTTAACGAATATTGGAGGTAAATATGTGGTAAACATGTGTCTGCATCCCTTTGTAAACTTGACAGGCTACTTGGATTTGATATATTTCCTAAAAACTCTTGGTTTCTCAAATTAACAGAAAGGTTACCGTGACTGGATCAACCAAGGCTGGATTTGGCTGAATTTGTGCTAATTTTTCCGTCATGATATTCCAAATCACTGGAGGGAATGATTGATGTTTTAAGCCTTGGCAGAGGTGGGAACTCTCTGAACACCTTCTAGTTTAGCTTTGTTCATTTATAAATCACACATTTCTGGAACTGGAGAATTGGATGTACTATACTCCTGAACTAACAAAATACATGGAAACAGATAACACAAGATGCAAAATGCCAAAGATGGCCTCATTCATTTATCTTTCACCTTTGTTTGAACCGAGTTTGAACCTATAATTATCACCTCATCAATTCTCTGAACATGTTTTCTCTTCAAATAAGACAGCTTCACCTTCTTCATCTGCTGCATTTGCAGGCATTACATGCTGTCATCCCTGCCAACAACACACACACACACACTCACCCTCAGGATGTGACAGGGCAGGTACAGAGCACCTCTGTCAACCCTGACACATGAGAATGCTGAGAAGGAAAAGGCGAGGAAGGGGAGGGGGGCAGTCATGATGGGCAGAAACCCACATCTTCTAATGGAAGTGAGCACCAGTGTGGCAGAGATATATGAGAATATTTCCATTCTAAAGAGTGTATGACCAATGAAAGATCATTTCACACAGTAGAATCTGAAGACTCAGACTGTCTTTATCTTTCCTTGCTCGGGATAAACACATTTGGAATTGTCTTTTTCTTGGACAAACTCCACTGAAAATATTTGAATGTCCTCTCTGCACAAATGATAAAACCCTGGAATTCTCCTTTCATGTATAATTCTTTTCATAATTCCTCAGTAGTGAAGAGACACTTGCTGACACGTGCTGCTGCCCCTCCACCTCGCCTGTTGGACTATGAACACTGTATATAAGAGTATGATCAATCAGGGCCTCTTGTCACAGAGACATTGATTAAGTTCTTCCAATGGCCCCACAGACCCTGTAAATGATAGAATAATGTAGAAAAAAACCCAAAATTAAAAAATATATGTGATTGTGTCCTGCTTGTTACTCCTTATATTGCAAATATAAGTCCCTGAGCAGGAAAAGGAGATGATGCAGGTACACAGGAGAAATGAAGAGGGCAGAAACATGACAGAGGAAGAAGTCATTCTTAGGTGTCACAGAGCTGCCAATCACAGGAGACAACTGGATGGATTGCTTCAGAGCAAGCGGCAGAGAGAAACAAGGAATAGTGATGAGGCTGTAACATTTCCTGCTGCGAGTAAAGACACTTGGAAACCAAGCAATTATGCTACTGGGTTAAGATGCTTTCAGGACAGGCAAAAGACAAATATGAATCAACAATACATGGCTATTAATACACCAAATTACTCCATATTCCAATTTAATGCAATGATGGCAGCCATTTGTTTTAGTAGAAATTACCGTATTTTCACGACTATAAGGCTCGCCTAAAACACTGAGATTTTCTCAAAAATCGACGGTGCGCCTTATAATATGGAGCGCTTTGTGTGTGGACTGAGTTCCAAAATCTGCTGTGCGCCTTTGGTGGGTGCACTACGGTAAACGCTCCGCCAACCGATTAGCGGCACACCTACACGTAAGGATCCCCTAAAATGGCGCCGGTCAAGCGATACACGTATGAATGAGGCTTACTTTAAACTGCAGGCCATCGAATATGCGGCTGAAAATGGCAATCGAGCAATCTTAGTGTTTTCGCTTTATGAGGAGGCAAGGACAACTGTTGCGCAGCGGCTGCCCGCGGATTACCAGGAGAGGGTGGCCATCTTCCGCACCTACTGCCGCGACAAGATAACCGCGCCCAGCCACATCACCAACATGGATGAGATCCCTCTGACTTTTAACATCACTTTGACCCACAAAGTGGAGAAAAAAGGACCGCCACGGTGGCGATACGCACAACGGGGCATGAGAAGTCGTCGTTCACCGTGGTTCCCGGCTGCCATGGAAACGGACAGAGGGCTGGATGACGGAAGGCACACACTCCTTCACAAAGACTATGAGGCAGCGGCGGGCAAGTTATGCCACCATATGCGGGTGGATTGTAGACGCATGGGCTTTGATACCGTCTTCATGTATTGTAAGAGCTTTCACAAAATCAACGCTGAACCGGAACCGGTCGGTGAGTCCGATTCAGATGATTAAGAAGAGGAATTCGGGATGTTGGACATTGAAATAGTGCAGTTGTTTAATTTAGATACAGAAGATGAAAACTTTGATGGTTTTGTGGTGGAAGAATGAATATTTTGTTCAATAAATGTGTCGAAACTCACTGTTTTACTTCAGTTGTCATTTTTTATTGTATATTTCAGCATGCGCCTAATAATACGGTGCATCTTATGTATGTTTTAAATACAGAAATAGCACCCATAACTGAGACTGCGCCTTTTAATACAGTGCGCCTTATGGTCGTGAAAATACGGTAAACAGAAATGATCTTTTTAACTATGTAACCTTCAATTCTTTTGTAACGTTAAAAGTTTATTTTATTTAGAGCCCAAGCTCACAGACATTGTTGCCTCTAAGAGCTTTACAATCAGCACAGTTGACATTCCCTCTGTCTTTAGACCCTCCACCAGTCGGTCCGGACAAATACTTTTAATGACAAAGAAGAAACCTGAAGCAGAGTCACAGGTGAGGATCCCTCTCCCTGGGAAACACAGACATCCAGTCAATGCCCACACAAACATCAGGTCTTGATGGACTGTATCCATGATCAACAAGACTAGAGAAAACAAGACAGGCTCTGGCAGTAATAGGAGCACTTATGAGACATGGATATATAATTCTGGGTAGGGTAGGGAAAGTGGAGAAAGAGGGAGAGGTGGGTGTTTAGTTTTTTCTGTCAGTTTCTTCTTCATTGAAGTCAGGACAGAGTATATAGATGAACATGAGAGCATTTAAATTGAACTGAACTGATCAAACATCAATTGCAGACACAAAATGACACACATAGACATGCAGACATTGCATTAAGCTACAAATGAAACACAGACAGATGTCAGATGGCGAGTGATTGATGTGTGGGTGCAAAAGTGACTATTTATTTCAACCAATGTTTAAGGTTTTATAAAGGTAGAATGGTCCCAGTTCCCAGCAGGAAGTAGTGGTGCATTCCATGTTTGTGTCCCTCTAATAGGTCCCACCAGTTAGCTAAATTTTGTCCTGCACTGTTGGGTATGTCAGTCTCCTCGAGTCAACACTCTTGTATTTAGTGTTTCCTTTTTACAAAAAATCCAAACAGCTGTCCATATGCAGATGATTGCTGTCCAAATCTAGAATGTTGCTCACGATGCTCAGTGATGAAAATTAAGAGGTTTCCTGTCTCTGATTTTCCTAAAGACAGACTTGATGGGTTTTATATTGCTCTCAAGCAATTCCTACCTTTCTGGTATTTATATAATCTCAAAATGCTCCTCATAAGTGTATGGAATCCACCAGCAGCATTCAATTATACTGATAAAAGTCTGGCTGAACTTCCTGTCTGTCATCCATCTGTCATTGCTTGCAAGTTGCACCTCTCTGGCAGAGTGGTTTAGTTTTAGTTTGCCATTGCCAACATTAAATGTGATAATGCAGCATTCAAATGCCATCAGTTACTATAGTTCTCTAATCTATGCAAGGAAGATTAGCATTTGTGTAAACAAACCAGGAATGTTGCCATGATGCCTGTTAGCTCCAGCATTAGCATGCAAGTTGTTAGGGTTCGATTCAGGCAGGACCTGTAAGCAGACAAACAAGAGCTGATGGTGTGAACGCAAGATTTTAATTAACTCAGGTAGTGAAAAGGTACGCGGAGTGCAGATCATTCCTTTGAATGAGGGACGCGTGGTGACATAGGAACAGATGTGAGAAAAACAGGGAACGTTACTTGAAGGGACGGAACACTAGAAGATACCATTGACCCACGTTTACCACAAAGCCAATGCAACGATCAGACGCTGGTGATTGGGAGGCAGCGGCTTTTGAAGAGTGTTGGTGACCAACTGCAGGTGTGACGGTCACCAGCGAAAGGTACCCAGGTGAATCCACCATGCCCCCTAGTGAGAAAACCAGGAACACAAAACACAAACAAAAGGCACCAACACACAGGCCATGACATAATTGCTTGCATTAGTTTTATCTTTAAAATTGTACAGTACCTATTTGCATTTGCAACATTTTGCATCAGGATCAGCAGAGTGTTTATTATGTATGTTCTCAAAGTCTCTTGATATCCAGTATTTTTTCTAATTCTATGTGCTGTGCAACATAGAAAGAAGGTAGGAATTGAGTCAGAAATGGAGAATTCTTTTATATAATTAAATCTTCTTCTTAAAGCTTCTATTCCTCACTTCAAACTGGGGACTGTCCTGACTTTGAAAAGGCAGAAACTGCTGCCTGTGAGGCATACAGTTACAGAAGTTAAACAACAAAGGTTTTGTCATTTAGGAGAACGAGGTCATCAGACATGTTGGCTTAGCTCGTGACTCATCCTCAACATTTCAATTTCACTTTGGTTAATTGTGTTGATGATGCTGCAAAAGCAGCTGCATTGGTAGACAAGTATGTGTGCACTCAGAAGTCTGTCTTTTCAGACAAGCCTGTGCTTCATAACAAAGCATCAACGGTGTTTGATGATATGAATCATAAAGAAGATGTCGGCTTCATGGGCACCTCTCATGTCAGTGGTCAAAATGATGGTCTCACAGTAAAAACTCCTCGTGAGTAGTTAGCAAGGAGCTAGTTTGTGCAGAGGCAGAAGATGAAACCCTTAATAGTTCTTTATATCTCTATTCAATAATATTGCATATAAAGCTGAAGGACTCCTAATATGTGGAGCAGAATTTAACATAAATAGGAAGCACATAATTGACACGACAAGTCTAAGGAAAAGTGGAAATCCAACATCAAAATTCAATAAAGTATCCTTATCTTAAATAGCAATGCTAGATTTGTGGAAATTGAACTCAATACAGAAAACAGCAAAATTTACTAAAGAATATATCAGCATAGAGTGGAAGAATTTACTATCAGCAGAATTATCGGACCATAACTGAACATACTGTATCTTCATATAAACACCAAATAGATTTGAAGGTGATTGTTCGGGTGATATTACAAACAAAAATAACACATTTAAGGAAAATGAAAGTAAAAATGTACAGTAAGTATTCCCAAAACCTGAGGAAATTAAGAATAAGACAGCATTGCACAAAAAAATCAGGAAATACATTTGTGACAAATCAGTGACATCAATACTGAATTTAATGATATCTTATTTATATAGAAAAAGTATATATTAATCAGAGCTACTATGGAATGGACAGCAAAATGTACAAGAAAACAATTAATACTATCCACAAAATAAGGAACCCAGTTACAGGAGAGCTAAAATACAAGCCAGAAAAGATTGGGAACATCTTCAAATTATGTGATGAAGATCTCTAGACACAGCCTCCAGCTGCTGTTGAAGAGGAAACCAGAGCTTTTTTTTGAATGAACTAGACTTTATGTGAACTGGCATAGAACAAAAAACATCTTAACTGCTGATATCACAAAGGAGGAAGTTAGTGAAGCTATTAATAACCTCCAAAATAATAAAAGAGCTGGCAGCAATGGCTATCCTGCAGAATGTTCCAGAAGCCTATAATCAAGGATTTAGATACTGGATTGTCAGGTATACAGACCAATAAAGAATGTGTGCACAATTCAACCACTCGCTCATTAATATGCAACAGTTTAAAAACTTGGCTGACGATTTCATGAGTTTGGTGCACAAACGACGAGGTGATGACAGCAGTATTACACACAGGACATTTTCTAAGTCTGGTCCGGCACAGGAAATGACAGCCTTGGTGCAGCCAGGATGTTCAAACCTGTGCAATTTCTGCTGTGGATTGGGGTCATTGGAAGGATCGGCATCTCTGTTAAGGTATAAAAATGGTGTTTCTTCCCCATTGTGTTTAGCGTAAGTGCACATGAGCATACAGCGGTGGAGGTGAGTGAGTTTGAGCCTTTCATCATAGGGGTTAATTCTAGAGTGTTGTGGGATATGGAGGCCCAACATTCTTTCATTGTGTAGTCAGCGCTTCAATTTTCCTTGGATACAGTCAGGATATGAGAGGGATGGCGCTTGGTTACTGTTAGAAAAGCACTTCAGACTTAACCCGTAAGCAGACAAACAACAGCTCATGGTGTTTAAACAGGACTTTAATTCAACATGAAAAGATAACCATTCACTGCATGGAGAAAAGATGAGGTGCATGAAGTGCACATCGTTCCTTCAAATGAGGGGTGTGTGTGTGTGTGGAAGGTACAAGTCACGAGAAGACGCTATAGACCAATGTTTACCATTAAGCCGATGAAACAATCAGATTCAGATTCAGATCCTTTAATGTCCCACACGGGGAAATTTACAGTGCAACAACATCAAGAGCACGCAGAGAAAAATAAGATAAAATCAAATAGAACAGGATTTGGGATATACAAAGAGGATGTATATGTTAGGCTCACGAGGACTGGCGGTCAAGTGTGGCGGAACCCCAAAGAAGGCAGACAGACACGGGAATTAAAAGTAACTCTGACGATTTTAATGAAACAAAAAAAGGACAGGAGGGAAGAAACTAAATGAGGAGGGAGGCCGAGACAAACTATAGGGTGCGTGGGGGAATGTCTTGGATGCAGATGTTGGATGTAAATGAAGTGTGAATCGTGAGGGTGTGTATGAAATATCAGTGGAGGGGGTGTTGTACATGTGCGTGATGCGGCAGACGAACCAAGTCCGAGATCCGAGGGCGAGAGTCCGTAGGGGAGTCCAAGTGTCCAGAGGCCAGGGGAAATCCGTCCGAGGAAGGGGAAGAGGACGAGGGGCTAGGAAGGTTGCAGAGGAGCAGGGGGAGACGCTGGAGAATGCTGGGAGTCGCAGGGAGTCGCTGGGAGACGCAGAGAGACACAGAGAGGTGCTGGGGTCGCTGGGAGTCGCTGGGGATTGCTGGGGAGTCGCTGGGGAGCCTGGAGAGATGCTGGGTCGACGGTATGTGCTGCCAAAACATCAGTTAGATCAAGCACTGGCCTGAGTGCAGAGGGGCCTTTTAGGGGTGCAGAGTCGTTTGGGCGGATTGGGTGCAGCTGGAGGAGAGGGCACGGGTGGTGGTGGTTGAGCTGATTGCACAGGAGGAGGTGGGGCCAGAGTAGGAGTCACAACAGTATATTTACAATAATCCAGATAAATGGATACTCGGCCTCTGTGTACCTGTACATAGTACAGAGGGTGAATACAATATACATATCAGAATATATAATATTCAGATTGTGCTAGCGGGTGTTATGTTTATTGTGCAGTCTGACAGCAGCCGGCAGGAAAGATCTGCGATACCTCTCCTTCACACAGCGAGGGTGGAGCAGCCGCTCACTGAAGGAGCTGCCCAGTGCTGCCAGGGTGTCCTGTAGGGGGTGGGATGTGTTGTTCAACATGGATGACAGCTTAGCCATCATCCTTCCGTTTCCCACCACCTCCACCGAGTCCAGGGGACATCCCAGGACAGAGCTGGCCCTCCTCACCAGTCTGTCCATCCTCTTCCTGTCCCTGTCCGTGATGCTGCTGGACCAGCAGACTATCCCGTAGAAGATGGCTGATCCCACCACAGAGTCATAGAAAGTCCTCAGGAGTGGTCCCTGCACTCCAAAAGACCTCAGCCTTCTGACCAGGAACAGTCTGCTATTGCCCTTCTTGACAAGGGCGTCTGTGTTGTGTGACCAGTCCAGGTTATTGTTTAGGTGAACACCCAGGTACTTGTAGGACTCCACCACGTCAACATCCGTTCCCAGGATGTTCACTGGTGCGGGCGGGGGGTTGTTTTGCCTGTGGAAATCCACCACCAGCTCCTTGGTTTTGCCAGCGTTGATCTGGAGGTTGTTCCGCAGGCTCCAGTCCACAAAGTCCTAAATAAGTTCCCTGTACCCCGTATCGTTCCCATCAGTGATGAGGCCGACAGCAGCGGAGTCATCAGAGAACTTCTGGAGGTGACATGAAGATGTAATGTATGAGAAGTCCGCGGTGTAGAGGGTGAACAGGAAAGGAGCCAGAACTGTTCCCTGCGGGACACCAGTGCTGCAGAGAAGCCGATCTGACTCGGAGCCCTTCACCCTCAAAAACTGTGGTCTTTGTGTGAGGTAGTCCAGAATCCATGTTGTGAGGTGGTGATCCACCCCAGCTACCTGCAGCTTGTCCCCCAGCAGCCTGGGCTGGATGGTGTTGAATGCACTGGAGAAATCAAAAAACATGATCCTCACAGTGCTTCCAGCCATCTCCAGGTGAGTGAGGGAGGTGTGGAGGAGGTAGATGACGGCATCGTCCACCCCGATGCTCTGCTGGTAGGCGAACTGCAACGGGTCCATGAAGGAGCTCACCAGTGGGCGCAGGTGATCGAGGATGAGTCTCTCCAGCGTCTTCATCAGATGAGATGTCAGAGCTACCGGCCCGTAGCTGTTGAGCTCCTTGGGGTGCGGTGTCTTTCGGCACTGGGACGATGCAGGACGTCTTCCACAGCTGTGGCACTCTCCCCAGCTTCAGGCTCAGGTTGAACATGTGACTGAAGATCCCACACAGCTGGTCTGCGCAGGACTTCAGGAGCCTGGAGCTGATGCCGTCGGGACCTGTCGCTTTCCTGGCCATGTTCTTCTTCAGGGCCTTCCTCACCTGGTGTGGTGTGAGGGACAGGCTGGAGCAGGGAGGTGTTAGTGGGGGGGATGGGCATGGGCCAGGGTGTGAAGTGTCGGGAATGTATGGGCTGAAGTTCATGAGAGAGGGGGAGGGGGGACAGGAGGAACAATGGATTGCGGGCACAGACAGTGGCGGGGGTAGCAGCAGAGGAGACTGGGCTGGGGGAGGGGTGGGTACCTGATCAAATCTATTGAAAAACAAGTTCAGATCGTTAGCCCACCCCCGGTCACCCACAGGTTGGGACTTCTGCTCCTTGAAGCCCGAGATGGTCTTCAGTCCCTTCCATACCCCACAGATGTTGTTCTGTTGCAGCTGGTTTTCCATCTTCCTCCTGTAGTTGTCTTTCTCCTGTCTGATCTTCCTCCTCAGTTCCCTCTGCACAGTCTTCAGCTCTTCCTTGTCTCCAGACACAAGTCACAGTCAACTTGGAGGGGCAGATACTTAGAGGAGAGCCAGACATTCTGGCCCAGCAGATAGGATGAGGCTGGAACATGGTGACAGTTGGCTTGCCTCTGAGGCTGTGAGGAAGCACCTAGGAGGGCATAGCGGACCCAACTATACGTACTCTTGCAGTGATGCCGGTTGGCCTGTTCAGAGGGCACTGCCACCTCCTCCTCCTGGAACTCGAACAGAGGTACTGATATCCAATGGCATGAAAGGAGACATCCCCGTGGAGGCTAAGACTAATGAGATGTGGGTGTACTCCACTCAGAGCAGGAAAGAACTCCAAGATGCCGGACGTTGAGTAGTCATGCATCAGAGGGCAATCTCCCATGTCTGATTTGTCTTTTCCGTTTGGCTGTTGTACTGTGGGTGGTAACCAGGGGAGTGACTCACCAAGGCACCAAGTGCGTTGCAGAAGGTTTTCCAAACTTGAGATGTAAACTGTGTCCCCGATCAGATGCAATATCCCGTGGGAAGTCATGGAGACAGAATACATGACTGACCAGGAGGCCCCCTGTCACAACTGCAGATGGGAATTGAAAAACCTATCCACCACTGTGAGGATGGTGGTGTTTCTGTCCAAGGGGGGAAGACTGATGATGAAATCCACAGCAATATGCGATCTGTGGGATTTAAAGAGGATTGAGGAGGCCAGCTGAAGATTGATGGGAGGACTACCCACAGGCACACACGGGACATGCCAAGATGAAAGATCTGGTACCTCCAGTCATGGAGGGCCATTAGAAGCTTTGTCATAGGAATTGTCGGGTCCTAGTGAGGCCAGGGTGGCAGGTGAGCATAGAAGAATACCCCCTCTGCAGGACATCAGATCAGACCGAGTCCGGAATGAAGAGATGGTTGGGAGCCCCGTTACCAGGATCCAGTGCAGTCCGTTGGGTCTCCAAGACCCTCCTCTCCACTTGCCAGGAGGCAGCTCCTGAGCATGATAGGGTTGAGGAGTGGGTAGAGAGACAACACACTGCTCACTGAATACCTCACCAAAGTCCTGGTATTTGATAGATACTGTGGAGAAATCAGGGACTTCGGGTGGTGGCTCAGTTTGAATGATAGGTACCGCTCTAACTAATAAACCTTTTGGCTGACCAATTAAACCGCCCGTTGTGGCGGGCTAACCATTGAGTGCCCAAGACTTCTGGGGAAGAAGATGAGTGAAAAAGAAAAATGTGGACAGTCTCCCCGTGATTACCTGACATGATGAGGGTCAGAGGTGCTGCAGGGTGGGTTACCTCATCCAGGACCTTACCTTCTAAACCAGGATGATCTTTGGCTGGGATAGGGCCTCAGGATATTGGCTTGCTTGACCATGTCCACGCCAATAAAACTGTCATCAGCGCCAGAGTTGACTAAGAAAGAGACAGATGGAGTCGTGAAGCCAGAGGAGTGTACCAGGGAGTGTGAGGTGAGAGGACGAAGAACAGGATGCGGCTCTCTTCACCAGCACTCATGCATGTGCTGGCCAGCTTATTCTTTTGGCTGGTCTGTTGATTGTTGATTGCCAACAATACAAGCGGACCCTTTCAGATCTCCTCTGCCTCTCAGAGTAGGTGAGTCTAGCTTGGCCCAGCTGCATCTACTACTCTACTGCAGCTGACAGACTTAGGGTAGGCATCTGTTCAAGCAGACTGTCTGTGGGACCACATGAAACTGCTGGGGAAGTGAGAGGAAGAAAACGACTAGACTTGGACCTCACCTTCTATCTCTCCCTGAAACGGTTGACCAGGTGCGTTGTGAGAGAGATCAAAGTCTCGAGGTCTGGTGTCTCATCTCTAGCTGCTTATTCATCCTTCAGCTCCTCCCCAAGCCCCTTAATGTAGACTCCCTTCCAACCACTGTCTGCAGCCAGAATGTGCAACCAATGTGGACCCCTGATATAAGGAGAGAATCTTAGCCACCACCTCTCCACTCTGAATGGGTGATCGAACACGCGCCTAAGCTCATCCTTAAAAGAATAAAAATGCGCAGAAGTGGGTATCTGATTGCCCCACTGCACAGCCCTCCCTGATAATAAATTAACACTAAATGCAATCTTAGCCTCATCAGTAGGGTAAGTTAATGGCAGAAGATCAAAAACCAAGGATCCTTGTAAAAAACCCTACCACACCTGCCTACATATCCTAAGTACTGCTCAGCAATGGAGACATGTGGCTCACATGACACAGCGGAAAAGGGAGGTGCTGAGTGCAAAGGAGCGGAGGCTCCAGACGATGCTGAACTGGTGGGAGTCTGTGCACGAGGGGCTGGCGAAACCCAACGAAAGACTCTGGAGGGAGCTCCATATATCCGACAAGCTTGTCATGCTGCCTGATGAACGAACCCAGCTTGTTGCTATAATGGTTATCTTTGGGTTTTTTTCTTAAAGGGTGGTGTAATGACTCCGAGTCAGTATGGGTGTGTGGGTGGTGCCTCTCACAACCTCTTTTTACAAAACCTGGTTAAATTATTGGATTCTGGTGTGTGTCACCAAGAGGGCAGAGCTGCATTTTTAAAGGCTACGCGGGGACCAGCAGCTTGCTCTCTCTCTTTTTGCTCGTGGCTTAGCGCCTTGCAGTTCATCTATTATTCTTGTTTGACTTTAAAACTATGTTTTGTTGCCTGTCATAATAAAATACTGTTTGTTGCAATCTCCCTTTTGCACATTTGCATCAAATCTCTCTTTCTTGTGTTAGTTTGTCAGTGATCTGAACCAATTCTGACAATATCCACATAGATGCTGTAAATGAGAGTTTTAGAAAAGGCTTCATTTCATGACTTGAGTCAGTTGGTTTCCTCCAGCAGATAAACCAACCAACTCATAGCTTCAACCACACCCTTGATCTAGTTCCGACTTACGGTGTTGCGGTAGAACATGTGTCAGTGTTCCCTCAGAGCCCACTCCTCTCAGATCATTCGTTGATCAATTTTACATTAATGATTAAGGATTCTTCTATGTTTAGAACACAGTCGTAATATAGCAGATGTCTTTCAGATAATGCTATAGCTAAGTTTAAGGAAGCAATCCCTGTGCTGATCCCAGGACCACCGAGTGTTTTCTCTAGGGATCAATCATTATAATCTTAGCCCTGCCGAGGTCGACTCTGATACAGGTTCATACAGGTTCTCCAACGAGCCCTTAAACTCCTTCAGCCCTATATATTTTTCTGAGGCGTCATCGCTAATTCAGAAATCCAAGACCACCAGGTGTCCTTTAGATCCCATCCCAACACACCTGTTAAAGGATGTTTTACCAGTGATAGGCAGTTCTATCCTGGACCAGATCAATTGTTCTTTAGTGACAGGTTATGTACCCCAGTCCTACAAGGTGGCAGTGATTAGGCCGTTGCTTAAAAAAACATCACTGGATCCTGATGTCTTAGCAAATTACAGGCCGATATCCAACCTTCCGTTTATCTCTAAAATTCTTCGAGAAGATGATGGTGACTCAGTTACTGGAGCACCTGCAGAGAAACAGCCTGTTTGAGATGTTTCAGTCAGGCTTGAGAGCTCACCACAGCACAGAAACGGCACTTCTTAAAGTTACTAATGATCTTCTTATAGCTTCAGATCATGGACTGGTCTCTATGCAGGTTCTGCTGGACCTCAGTGCTGCTTTTGATACAGTTGATCACAGCATCCTGTTACAGAGACTGGAACATGTGATTGGCATTAAAGGGACAGCACTAGACTGGTTTAGATCATGTTTATCTGATATATACCAGTTTGCTCATGTCCATGGCTTTCCCTCCTCATACAGTAGGGTTAGCAATGGAGTTCCACAAGTTTCTGTACTTGGACCAATCCTTTTCACCTTGTACATACTTAGGGAACATTATTTGGCAGCATGGGATAAATTTTCAATGTTATGCTGATGACACTCGGCTTTATTTATCCATGAAACCAGAGGAGACAGAGAAGTTAGAGAAGCTTCAGACCTGTCTTAAAGACATAAAGTCCTGGATGTCTTCAAATTTCCTCCTCCTTAACTCAGGAAAAATTGAGGTCATGGTGTTTGGTCCTGAACCTCTTAGGGATAGATTAGATCACATGATCACTCTAGATGGTATCTCATTAACATCTAGTGTCTCTGTGAGGAATCTTGGAGTAACTTTTGACCAAAATCTCTCCTTCAACTCACACATTAAAACAGTCTCTAGAAGTGCCTTTTTTCACTTGAGGAACATCACAAAGATCAGGAAACTACTGACGCGGCATGATGCTGAAAGGTTAGTCAATGCATTTGTTACTTCTAGGCTGGACTAATTCTTTATTATCAGGGTGTCCAAACAACTCTTTAAAAAGCCTCCAGTTGATCCAAATGCTGCTGCCAGAGTTCTGACAGGTATTGACAAAAGAGATCACATACAGTGAGAGTAAAAAGTATTTGATCCCTTGCTGATTTTGTTGGTTTGTCCACTAATAAATACATGATCATTCTATACTTTTAATGGTAGATGTAGTCTAACATGGAGAGACAG
The DNA here is from genome assembly GCF_003711565.1 of Takifugu flavidus. Classification (NCBI taxonomy): domain Eukaryota; kingdom Metazoa; phylum Chordata; class Actinopteri; order Tetraodontiformes; family Tetraodontidae; genus Takifugu; species Takifugu flavidus. The sequence continues at coordinate 585,873 of NC_079526.1, forward strand.
AATATCAAAATGAAAATCCAGAAAATAACTTTAAAGAATTTATTTTAATTTATTTGTTTTTCATTGAGGGTAATAAGTATTTGATCCCTCTATCCAAAAGCACTTAATATTTGGTGGCAAAGCCATTGTTTGCAAGCACAGCGGTCAAACGTTTGTTGTAGTTAACCACAAGGTTCGCACACATATCAGGGGGAATTTTGGCCCACTCTTCTTTGCAGATCCTCTCTAAATCATTAAGGTTGGTGGGCTGTCGCTTGGCAACTCGGACCTTCAGCTTTCTCCATAGATTTTCAATTGGATTGAGGTCCGGAGACTGGCTGGGCCACTCCATGACCTTAATATGGTTCTTCTTGAGCCACTCCTTTGTTGCCTTTGCTGTATGCTTTGGGTCATTGTCATGTTGGAAGACCCAGCCACGGCCCATTTTCAGCTTCCTAGCAGAGGGGAGGAGGTTGTCCCTCAGCACTGCACGGTACATGGCTCCGTCCATCTTCCCAGTGATGCGGTGAAGTAGCCCTGTGCCCTTGGCAGAGAAACACCCCCAAAACATAATGTTTCCACCTCCATGCTTGACGGTGGGCACAGTGTTCCTGGGATCATAGGCAGCATTTTTTTCCCTCCACACATGCCGAGTAGAGTTTAGGCCAAATAGTTCAATTTTGGTCTCGTCTGACCACAGAACCTTCTCCCAATCACTTTGTGCATCTTTGAGGTGATCATTGGCATACTTTAGGCGAGCCTCCACATGTGCCTTCTTAAGCAGGGGTACCTTTCGGGCACTGCAGGATTTTAATCCATTGCGGCGCAAAGTGTTGCCAATTGTTTTCCTGGTGACTTTGGTCCCAGCTGCCTGGAGGTCATTCTCTAACTCCTGCTGTGTGGTTGCATCATTGCCACCCCACGAGGTGAAATCTTCTGTGGAGCACCAGACCGAGGTCTATTGATGGTCATGTTATACTTCTTAAATTTTCTCACAATTGCACCAATAGTTGTTACTTTAATACCCAGCAATTTGCTAATGTTTTTGTAGCCCATTCCCGATTTATGCAGGTCAACAATCCTGTCTCTGAGGTCCTGAGAGAGTTCTTTGGTCTTACCCATGGTGGAGAGTTAGGAATCTGTCTGATTGTCTGATTATGTGAACAGTTGTCTTACATACAGGTGATTTGTTAGACCTGGTGTCTTCAATTCAGGTAACAAGTTGTTTGGGAGCATCTAACTGGTCTGTGAAAGCCAGAACTCCTAATGCATACTAGGGGATCAAATACTTATTTCCCTCAATGAAAAACAAATAAATTAAAATAAATTCTTTAAAGTTATTTTCTTGATTTTCTTCTTCTGCAAAGAAGAGTGGGCCAAAATTCCCCCTGATATGTGTTTTAACCTTGTGGTTAACTACAACAAACGTTTGACCGCTGTGCTTGCAAACAATGGCTTTGCCACCAAATATTAAGTGCTTTTGGATAGAGGGATCAAATACTTATTACCCTCAATGAAAAACAAATAAATTACTTTTTTCAAATTAATTTCTTTTTGATATTCTCTCCATGTTAGAATACATCTACCATTAAGAGTATAGAATGATCATGTCTTTATTAGTGGACAAACCAACAAAATCAAATACTTTTTACTCTCACTGTATCTCCTGTACTGGCATCTCTTCATTGGCTGTCCATTAAATTCAGAATAATTTTTAAAACCCTCCGTGAACAATCAACTTATCGTGGTGGAGGAGTTTGCGTACCCTAATGAGCCTGGGAGCTATGCTGTCCGGGGCAGTTTGCCCCTGGTAGAGTCTCCCAAGGCAGATTGGTCCTAGGTAAAGGGTCAGACAAAGAATGGTTCAAGACCCATCACGGAACATCTAAAAGGGAAGCCGCGTACCTGGCCCGGATGGTTACCGGGGCCCCACCCTGGAGCCAGGCCTGGGGCTGGGGCTCAATGGCGAGCGCCTGGTGGCCGGGCCTACGTCCATGGGGCCCGGCCGGGCCCAGCCTGAACCACCTATGTGGACACTCCCGTCTCCAGTGGACCCACCACCCGCAGGAGTAGCATGAAGGGTCCGGTGCAGTGTGGACTGGGCGGCGGACCAAGGCGGGGGCCTTGGCGGTCGGATCCTCGGTTATGGAAATTGGCTTTAGGAACATGGAATGTCACCTCACTCGCGGGGAACGAGCTGGAGCTTGTGGGGGAGGTTGAGCTCTACCGACTAGATAGCGTCAGCTCAGGAACCCAAGTCCTTGAGAGGGGGTTGGGCACTGGAGTTGCTCAGGGTGAGAGACGGAGAGCAGGGGTGGGCTTTTTGCTTGCCCCCAGACTCTCTAGTTCGACATTGGGGTTCTCGCGGTCGAGCGAAAGGGTTGCTTCTCTGCACCTTTGCGTCGGGGAACGGGTTCTGATGGTTGTTTGTGCGTATGCACCAAACAATAGTTCAGAGTACCCACACTTTTTGGAGGATCTAGGACGGACGCTGGACAGTGTCCCAACTGGGGACTCCATCGTGCTGCTGGGAGACTTCAACGCTCACGTGGGCAACGACAGCGTGACCTGGAAAGGTGTGATTGGGAGGAACGGTCTGCCCTATCAGAACCAGAGTGGTGTTTAGTTATTGGAATTCTGTGCTAGTTGCAGTTTGGCCATAACTAACACCATGTTCAAACATAAGGTTGTTCATCGGTGCTCTTGGCACCATGACAGCCTGGGCCGAAGGCAATGATTGACTTTATAGTCGTGTCAGCTGATCTGCGGCCATATGTTTTGGACACTCGGGTGAAGAGAGGAGCAGAGCTGTCAACTGATCACTACCTGGTGGTGAGTTGGATCGGGGGGCACCGCCCGCGCGGTGGCTCCCCCCCCCACCTGATCCAAACTGGCAGGCCCAAACGCTTAGTGAGGGTCTGTTGGGAACGCTTGGTGGAGGAACCCGTCAGGCTGGTCTTCAACTCCCACCTCCAACAGAGCTTTGATTGTGTTTCGAGGGGACATTGAGTCTGAATGGGCCATGTTTCTGCCTAGCTCCATCCTACCTGGAGGAGCTAGTGATACCTTACCAGCCCAATAGGCCGCTCCACTCTCAAAGTACTGGTCTACTTGTGGTTCCCAGAGTCTCTAGGAGTAGAATGGGGGGCCGAGCATTTAGCTACCAGCCCCCCCCCGCTATGGAACCAGCTCCCTGTCCAGGTATGGGAGGCTGAATCCATCTCTACTTTTAAACTTAAAACTTACCTCTTTGAAAAAGCTTATTGTTACTAATTCTGCAGTTCCAGTTACTACCATAGACAGACAAACTATCATACTTAGGGGGTCGTCTAATCATTAGATTAACATCTTAGCTATGCTGTTATAGGCCAAGGTCCAGAAACATGATCACCTGACAGGCCTCTGTCACCCCACTGGGTCATGGTTTCCTCTCCTCTCCTCTCCTCTCCTCATCAAGTAGACTAGTTATGCTGATTCTTGTGTATTCCCCCCCCTTCTGTATTCATTTACATCATTTACAGGTATCGCCGCTTTCAGAGCTGCATGATGACCTCCGGCCCTGCTGACCCACTCGGCCAGCGGCTTGCATAAATAGTGTATTTTTGTATGTGTTTCTGTGCTCTGTGCCTCTCCTCTCCATTCTATCATCTACCTGTCCTCCCCCCTCTCCTCTCTCTCTACCCAGCCTGCCATCAGCAGGGGTGTCCCCCTACATTAGCCTGGTCCTACTCAAGGTTTCTTCCTGTTAAAGTGGAGTTTTGCCTTGCCAATGTTGCTTGTTGGGGGTTAGGCCCTAGGATTCTGGAAAGCGCCTTGAAACAATTTTGATTGTAAAAGACGCTATATAAATAAAGATTGATTTGATTTGATTTAATTGATTCTGTTGCTGAAGGTGCATCACTCACACTTGATTCAATTGCCCCCCTGAAAAGAAAATAGTAAATCAGAGGAGGTGTGCCCCCTGGTATAATTTACACACTAGGACCCTCAAGCAGAAAGGGCAAAGATTATTTTATAACCTCACCCCCAGGTTTCTTTTCAGAACTATGGCCAAATGAACAACAGTGTTTTAGATCCACATATCCCTTCTTTAGGACTATAAATGAGTTACAGTATTGGTGGACTGTTGCAGCATTGCAGATATTGAACCAAATACAGTGTACCCAAATATATAATATATTTTCTGTGTTTTTCTTACTCAAGCTACAAATGTTTTGCATTACAGATGTAAAAAAATGTGTTTGCTTTTTGCTGTGCAACTATAACATAAATCCTTTAAATTTGTGAGGATAAGAAACCCACATTACTCCATCAAGTAAATAAAGAAAAATATTATCAAAACACAAGTTATGACATAGACTTTGTTCAAAATTGCTTTGTCACAGTGGAGGGGGTCAGAATAATGTCCGCACAACAATAGTGATCCACTAAGAACATGTGTGAACAAATGGTTGCGCACAGCCTTGCATGACCTCTGCCTGCCTAAACACATAAACCTGGAAACAACAACTGCATTAAGCATGTAATAAGTTCAAAATAAGGGTTGTCTCAGTTTAAAACTACGAGTGGATGATGATTAGGATATGCTGCCTGTCCTTGAACACATCAAGTGGACCCTGTCTTCACCGGTCATGTTCTGAACAACAAACACAAGCACACCCCTGAAATTGCACCCAGTTAAACTATTCTATTCATTTTACAATATTTGAACATGGGTTTTAAATTGTTTACCAATGTGTTATCATGACAGATGTCTGACCGTGTCAGCATGGAGGTTGTCATCAGTGATGGTATCACCTGTGCTTGCTGATCTTGGCCTGGTTCTCCATTGCGTCATCCTGGAACTTTGCTCTCAGGTCACAGTCCCATTGAAGCTCAATTAAGTCCAGCTGAAGGCAATGAGCGTTCTAGTGATGCCGTGCTGAAGGGACTGGCAAAGATAGCACAGCCCGATGTCGATTATACTCTCCAACGTCTGACTTCAGTTCTTGTCCTTGAAGCACAAAAATGTATTCACCTTCCCATCTGTCTGGAAACTGCCATCCATGTGCATTAATCTTTCTCTTCCATTTTGGGATCACCTGTCAATCTTTCAATCTCAGTTTTAAATGATGATGACACACTGCAATCTAGTGGCAGGATGTGGTCATGGTGCAGGCAGTTTTAAACAAGCAACATTTTGCAGTGACATACTTGCAACTTATTACCTAGCTAATGCTAGCAACAAGCTAACATGCCAGCTCGACACAACGTGGCTAAAACTAAGCGAAAAAACCTGAGGAAAATAGTTACAGTGTCCCATAAAGAAACTTAGAATTAGACTGAGAGGAGCATTCAGCTTACCTCATCTGTAAATCTTGCCTGCTTGGGTCCACATGACTGCTGGTGCTCTTCTGTACCTGATCTCACGACCTGAATCTGTTATTCTGAATCTGCATATTGGTGTTAATGCATTCGGCGTTTATAATGATATTACAACAATTCAAATAATAATTTGACGAGGCTATTGTGAGCACAAGTAAAGAAGTTTCATACCCTTTTTTTATGAATAGGAATACCTGTGGTTTAAAATAATTATTTTTTAACATTTAAATGAAAAACTTCATTTTAACACTACGATGATGATTTTTCAACTATATCACAATGTTTTTTGTTACATCTTAAAAATGTATAAACTTCAATAATACAATATTATTTCAACACATTTAAAGTGTAAAATTAACAGTTTCATATAGTTTGGAGCTTTATTAAATAACAAGATAAAATATACACTTCCTGATTCTTTTTCTATTCACATATTTTTTTCTGTCATCATTTTACAGACATTCATTCAATGGACATTTGTTACAGTGGAGAGGGCAGAGTTGGGTCTTTGCCCAGTTTGAGAAGCAGGCTTATGTTTGCAGTGTCTATGCGAGGGCCCAATTAGCTATTTTCTTTTGTGTTCTTTTGTGTTTGTGTTACCATTTTGTAGAATAGTGTAGCTAGCAGGGTCCAAATTCTTTGTAAAACTAATTTTAAAAATTTATTTATTTTCCAGAAATTAATCAATGTTACAGTCTGAGGGGTCAGTCTCTGATGAATGTCATTTTTCTTTTGAAAAAGCATCTCAAACGTTTTATACATTTCATCAGGACCGTCTGGTTTTGCCTCTCGACATTTTAGTCAAAATGAGGCATATTTTGTATGAAAAATGTGAGAAGAGTGACTGTCCTCTATGGGTTAAAACCTGGCTATTACAACTGATTTGTCCTATTTTTTGAGATGCAGGTCCAATCCTGGGAGGACCGTGAACTGTGTGCCTTCATCCTTTGTTGGGCAGCAGTCTGCCCCAAAAAACAAAGGCCCTCCAGTTAATTTCATTTTGTGAGGGTGGGGGTGATCCTTCCGCAAATAGAAAGAACTTGGGGAACCAAACTGCAAAGGATTGAAGGACAATGGAATTAGTATTGCTGGGATCCTTTTCCGGTCCAGATCAACAGTGAATTCTCAAGTCCTTCCAGGGCATCCTACCAAAAGCAAAAACCTGTTTCTATCAAAGAACAGAATTTTGTAATGATAATATTTATACAAATGCTATTTTGAACTGATTGTGTTTTTCAAGCAATTGAATTAATAGGATTTTAAATGAAAATGGGAAAGGTTTAAGTCCCTGGGTTGAAAGCCCTGGAACAAAATTATGTTTCAAATCCTTCAGGGTAGTGGCCTGTATAAATGGGATGTAGGCCCTTGGGCTAGACCGCCGTTTAGTACCGGTTGTAGCTTTGTCCATTTCCACCGATGATATTTGCTCTACTCTACTCGCTTTTCGGAGCCAATACTTTTTTGGGGACCATTTATTTGCAAAAAGAGTAGCAAAGTGGTTTACAGAGCACAGGCCAGCATGTAGGCAAACAATGGAGGACCTCAACAAAAGGGGTATTTTTGATTCTTGGTATGTTGCTGATTGCTGCAGCAAGGACCCAATTTTTGTTCCAGAAGAGATTGGAGGCAGCATGTGTGGCTACTGCTGCTGATGTAGCGATGCTGTGTATCTGCAACAAGTTGGTTAAATGATTGCTTACAAACAGCAATTATGAGTACTAAAGGATATAATGCAGCCAGGAGAGACATGGAAATCTCAAATGTAAACTAATGAAGTTGCAAGTAGAAGTTTGTAGAAGTTTGAAGAATGTATTGTCTGAACATAACACTGTCCTCAGCTATGACTTCCTTTTTCGACCCCTCTCTGCTAAAGATTTATTTTACGGCCAATTTAAACCTATTTTAAAACACTGCGAACCCAAAATGGGAATTATTATTTCCATAAGTGACCTTAACATTAACTGGGACAAGTCAGATAGAAAAACTGAAAGAAATTGCAGAAAAATACAAATTAAAAACATTGATTAATTAACATTTAGTAAAAAGCCTGATTGAATCTCTAAAACTTTTAAGTTGGGTCTTTTTCACCACATTTGTATTGTGTGCCAGAACCATTTAGAGGCACCACTCATCAACTCCCGTTAGCAGCTATCATTGTTATTATAATGAAGAGTGAAAATTAACAAATACACTGAGCAAAGTATTGAGTAACAATACCATTTAGACTAGTTAAAAACTTCTCATAAAACCAAAGCCCATGTTACAAAAAGAACGAAAACCAAAATGTATAAGAGAACCCTTCCCTGCTTGAAGGATGAAATTGGGAAGTTAATTGGAGTGGCCTATAACAGCATAGCTAAGATGTTAACCTAACGATTAGATGACCCCCTGAGTATGATAATTTGTCAGTCTATAATAGTAACTGGAACTACAGAATTAGTAACAATAAGCTTTTTCAAAGAGGTAGGTTTTAAGTCTGATCTAAAAGTAGCAATGGAGTCAGCCTCCCATACCTGGACAGGGAGCTAGTTCCATAGCAGGGGGTTCATGGTAGCTAAATGCTCGGGCCCCCATTCTACTCCTAGAAACTCTGGGAACCACAAGTAGACCAGCATTCTGAGAGCGGAGCGGTCTATTGGGCTGGTAAGGTATCACTAGCTCCTCCAGGTAGGATGGAGCGAGGCCCCTGAGGACCTTGTAGGTCAGAAGAAGAATTTTAAAAATTATTCTAAATTTAACAGGCAGCCAATGAAGAGATGCCAGTACAAGAGTAATGTGATCTCTTTTGTCAATACCTGTCAGAACTCTGGCTGCAGCATTTTGGATCAACTGGAGGCTTCTTAAAGAGGAGTTTGGACACCCTGATAATAAAGAATTACAATAGTCAAGCCTGGAAGTAACAAATGCATGGACTAATTTTTTAGCATCATGTCGCGTCAATAGCTTCCTGATCTTTGATGTTTTACAAGTAAAAAAGGCACTTCTAGAGACTGTTTTAATGTGTGAGTTGAAGGAGAGATTTTGGTCAAAGGTTACTCCTAGATTCCTCACAGAGAGACTAGATGTTAATGAGATACCATCTAGAGTGATCATGTGATCTGATCTATCCCTGAGAGGTTCAGGACCAAACACCATGACCTCAATTTTTCCTGAGTTAAGGAGGAGGAAATTTGAAGACATCCAGGACATTATATCTTTAAGAAAGGTCTGGGGCTTCACTAACTTCTCTGTCTCCTCTGGTTTCATGGACAAATATAGCTGAGTGTCATGAGCATAACAATGAAAATTTATCCCATGCTGCCGAATAATGTTTCCTAAGGGAAGCATGTACAATGTGAAGAGGATTGGTCCAAGTACAGAACATTGAAGAACTCTGTGGCTAACCCTACTGTATGAGGAGGGAACACCATGGACATGAGCAAACTGGTATCTATCAGATAAATATGATCTAAACCAGTTTAGTGCTGTCCCTTTAATGCCAATCACATGTTCCAGTCTCTGTAACAGGATGCTGTGATCAACTGTATCAAAAGCAGCACTGAGGTCCAGCAGAACCTGCATAGAGACCAGTCCATGATCTGAAGCTATAAGAAGATCATTAGTAACTTTAAGAAGTGCCGTTTCTGTGCTGTGGTGAGCTCTCAAGCCTGACTGAAACATCTCAAACAGGCTGTTTCTCTGCAGGTGCTCCAGTAACTGAGTCACCATCATCTTCTCAAGAATTTTAGAGATAAACGGAAGGTTGGATATCGGCCTGTAATTTGCTAAGGCATCAGGATCCAGTGATGTTTTTGTAGGCAACGGCCTAATCACTGCCACCTTGTAGGACCGAGGTACATAACCTGTCACTAAAGAACCATTGATCTGGTCAAGGATAGAGCTGCCTATCAATGGTAAAACATCCTTCAACAGGTGTGTTGGGATGTGATCTAAAAGACACGTGGTGGTCTTGGATTTCTGAATTAGCGATGACGCCTCAGAAAAATATATAGGTCTGAAGAAGTTTAAGGGCTCGTTGGAGAACCTGTATGTTCCAACAGTCAGTACGTCTGGTGATGGTCCAGTTGTAGGGATGGCCTGGTTAGCTTTTTCTCTGATAGCTCGACCTTCATTCGTGAAGAAGCTGATGAAGTCTTCCCCACTAAGGGAAGAGGGGATACGTGGATCTAAAACACTGTGACTCTTGGTTAATTTGGCCACAGTGCTGAAAAGAAACCTGGGGTTGTTCTTATTATCCTCAATTAAAGAAGAAAAATAAGCTGTTCTAGCCTTGCGGAGGGCCTTTTTGTAAACTAATAGACAGTCTTTCCAGGCTACATGATAGCTGTCTATTTTACAAGAATGCCACTTCCTTTCTAGTTTTCGCACTTTCTGCTTGAGGGTCCTGATATGTGAATTATACCAGGGGGGCACACCTCCTCTGATTTACTATTTTCTTTTTCAGGGGGGTAACAGAATTAAGCATGATTCTCAGTGAGGTTGCTGCACCTTCAGCAATAGAGTCAACCTCAGCAGGGCTAAGATTATAATGACTGATCCCTGGGGAAACACACAGTGGTCCTGGGATTAGCACAGGGATCACTTCCTGAAACCTAGCTACAGCATTATCTGAAAGACATCTGCTATACTAAGACTGTGCTCTAAGCATAGAAGAATCCTTAATCATAAATGTAAAAGTGGTCAAAGAATGGTCTGACAGGAGTGGGTTCTGAGGGAACACTGACACATGTTCTACCTCAACACTATAAGTCAGAACTAGATCTAGGGTGTGGTTGAAGTTATGAGTTGTTTGGTTTATCTGCTGGAGGAAACCAACTGACTTGAGTAATGAAATGAAGCCATTTCTAAAGCTGTCATTTACAACGTCTACATGGATATTAAAGTCCATCCATCCATCCATCCATTCTCTACCGCTTATCCGAGGTTGGGTCGCGGGGGCAGCAGCCTAAGGAGAGAAGCCCAGACTTCCCTCTCCCCAGCTACCTCCTCCAGCTCATCCGGAGGGATCCCCAGGCGTTCCCAGGCCAGTCGAGAGACATAGTCTCTCCAACGTGTCCTGGGTCTCCCCGGGGGTCTCCTACCGGAGGGACATGCCCTGAACACCTCACCAGGGAGGCATCCAGGGGGCATCCTGACTAGATGCCCAAGCCACCCCATCTGGCTCCTCTCAACGCGGAGGAGCAGTGACTCTTCTCCGAGCTCCTCCCGGATGGCAGAGCTTCTCACCCTATCTCTAAGGGAGAGCCCAGCCACCCTACGGAGGAAGCTCATTTCAGCCGCTTGTACCCGTGATCTTGTTCTTTCGGTCATTACCCAAAGCTCATGACCATAGGTGAGGGTAGGAACGAAGATCGCCCGGTAAATCGAGAGCTTCGCCTTTCGGCTCAGCTCCCTCTTCACCACTACGGACCGGTGCAGAGTCCGCATTACTGCGGACGCCGCACCGATCCGCCTGTCGATCTCCCGCTCCAGGTACTTAAACTCCTCCACTTGGGGCAGGATCTCCTCCTTTACCTGGAGAAGGCACTCCACCTTTTTCCGGTCGAGAACCATGGCCTTGGATTTGGAGGTGCTGATTCTCATCCCAGCCGCTTCACATGCGGCGGTGAACCGATCCAGTGATAGTTGGAGGTCACGGGCCGATGAAGCCAACAGGACCACATCATCCGCAAAAAGCAGAGACGCGATCCTGAGGTCACCAAACCGGATCCCCTCAACACCATGACTGCACCTAGAAATTCTGTCCATAAAAATTATGAACAGAATCGGTGACAAAGGGCAGCCCTGGCGGAGGCCAACCCTCACCGGAAACGAGTTCGACTTACTGCCAGCAATTCGGACCAAACTCTGGCACCGATCGTACAGGGAGCGGACGGCCCGTATCAGCGGGCCCGACACCCCATACTCTCGGAGGACCCCCCACAGGACCCCCCGAGGGACACGGTCGAATGCCTTCTCCAAGTCCACAAAACACATGTGGACTGGTTGGGCAAACTCCCATGCACCCTCGAAGACCCTGCTGAGGGTGTAGAGCTGGTCCACTGTTCCACGCCCAGGACGAAAACCACATTGCTCCTCCTGAATCCGAGGTTCGACTATCCGGCGGACCCTCCTCTCCAGTACCCCTGAATAGACCTTACCAGGGAGGCTGAGGAGTGTGATCCCCCTATAGTTGGAACACACCCTCCGGTCCCCCTTCTTAAAAAGAGGGACTACCACCCCGGTCTGCCAATCCAGCGGCACTGCCCCCGATGTCCACGCGATGTTGCAGAGTCGAGTCAACCACGACAGCCCTACAACATCCAGAGCCTTCAGGGACTCTGGGCGGATCTCATCCACCCCCGGGGCCTTGCCACCGAGGAGTTTTTTGACTACCTCGGCAACTTCAGCCCCGGAGATACGAGAGCCCATCTCCAGGTCCCCAGGCCCTACTTCCTCACTGGAAGGCGTGTTGGTGGGATTGAGGAGGTCCTCGAAGTATTCCTTCCACCGATCCACAACATCCCGAGTTGAGGTCAGCAGCACACCATCACCACTATACACAGTGTTGACAGTGCACTGCTTCCCCCTCCTCAGACGCCGGATGGTGGTCCAGAACCTATTAAAGTCTCCAATGATAATGACTTAGTCCGTTCTAAGGACCAAGTCAGATAAGAAATCAGAGAACTCAGACAGGGACTCTGAATGTGGCCCAGCAGGGGGCCGATATACAACTACAAACAGAAGTGGCTTTTCTGCCTTCCAGTTCAGATGGGTGATGCCAAGAGTCAGGCTTTCAAATGAACTGGTGCCATGTTTTGGTCTGGGATTAACTAATAACTTGGAGTGATAGTTTCCTTCCACTCCCCCTCCTCGACCAGTAACACGAGGAATCTGATAATTAAGATGGGTAGGAGGAGTAGATTCATTTAAGTTAACATACTCCTCCTCCTGAAGCCAGGTCTCAGTAAGACAAAATAGATCAATGTGATGATCCGCTATCAGGTCGTGCACTAACAGGGATTTACACAAAAAGAGATCTAATATTTAACAGTCCACACTTAATTGTGATATTATTTTCTCCAACTTGTGCTTTAGTATTAATTTTAATAAGATTATGGTGATTGACCGCTGCTCTGCTCTGTGCTTCGTGAACTTTTAACTGCTGTTCGGCTGCTGCCGGGGGGACAGCTAGCTGAAGCTACGCTAGGCGGCTTCGCAGCAGCTAGCTTCTCCTGGCTACCTGACGCAACTCCAGCTAACTCCAAGCTGCGGAACCGCGTCTCAAGCTCGCCAAGTCTCGCCTCCATAGCTGTAAATAAACTACACTTTCTGCACCTATTCCCTTCACTAAAGGAGGCAGAGGAGTAACTAAACATTTCACACGCTGAACAGACAAAGACACCGAGTGAAACAGACGGTGAGGCCATGCTAATGCTAATAGTCAGCAAAGCCCTGTATTTGTTTAATATGGGTTGTTTCTCACTGTTGTTATGAGGTGACTAGAATGTCCCAAGTGTTCAAATTTTAAGTAAAGTGAATACAACACACCAAGTGTTCAATATTAAGTAAAGTGAATACAAAACACCGTGCACAGTGCAACCAACGAACGATTGAGAAGACAGGAAGTGACGCAATACGTTACCCGATCATCCTTAAAGCAGAAATAAATGAAACTGCATTTTCAATCTGTCGTTCCAGCCTGGCCACTTTTCTAATAGCATGAAAATAGTAAAAGTCCAACCTGTGGACCAAACTGGAGATAATTATAACTTTACAAACTACAGACCCACTTCTTTTCCCCCACATTTCCTAAAGATCACAGAAAACCCTCCACAACAGCTCAGATGATTACCGAGACAAATAAAAACTGTCCTCTGATGGGTTTAGGTCCAACCAGTGAACCTCTCTCGCTCTGCCAGAACTCAGGGAGGAAATTTCAAATGCCACAGATGAAAAGAAATGTTCAGTAGAACTATTCATAGACCTCAAAAAAGCTCCATAAAGCATAAAATCTTAATCAATGCCCTGGAATGATGCAGAACGAGTGGAACAGCAAGAGTGGTTCAGAAGTTACTTTAGAAACAGGAAACAGTTTGTGAACGTGGGCGAATCGAACTCATTGCCTGTGGTGTTCCTCAAAGATCAGTGCTTGGTCCTAAACTATTCATCCTATCCATCCTATGCTGAGAATTTAGAACTCATTTAGCACAAAATCACATCAAAACTTGACAAAATAAAAAGGTGGTTTGACATCAACAAGCTCTCAATCAACTTGACCCAAATTAAGGAAACCTCTTCATTTTCATCACTGAGCATCCTGAGCAAATCTAACATTCTAGATTTCCATCAGAGGGACACAGGCATGGAATACACCACTACTACCTGTTGGGAACTGGGACTATTCTACCTTTATAAAACCTTAAACATTTGGTGTAAACAATTCAGCCACCCATAAATCTTTGATGTCCCTTCATGGCTACCTGGCTGTTAAGGGTTTGCACTGATCTTTGTGGCTGAGTGCATATTTCTATATGTTTGGAGAACATGATGTATGGAGAACATTTGTGGTCTACGATCAGGTTTAGTTTTAGTTCCATAGTTGCTTCTAGTATTCAATTTTGTGAGCAGAAAAGGCTGACAGCCAGAGACAACGTCAGCACCTGGCCTTATCTGGGAAACTGGTGGTTTATCTGACAAATCAGCATACATAAAAGGAATTTCTCTCTGGTTACCTTCACTCAGTTACACACAGACACACACACAACAAAACTAAAATGTAGACAAAGTGGATGGTGGTTTTACAGTGGTAAAATAGTGGCACAATAAATGGTGAGGCAGTAGATAAAAAGCAAGATAAAATAACCAATTTGCTACTGAATGAATATCTTTGTTTTTTACAGCAGGATAGTCTTGGAAAGGTTTCGATGTTCATTGGGGTGAGGGCAGGGGCAACAGCAGCCAGGGTCCTGGCAGCTCCTTCAGTTGAGACAAAAGCAGCCTCTGAAGCGTCTTTGGGACCCCAGGGTGGCAGAGCTGTAGCCTTTTAGTCCTGTGATGGAGGCATGGAGGGGAATTCACACAGCCCCACACAGCAATCTGTTGAAGGTCTGAGTAAAGATGTTGGTCAGCTGGTCAGTGCAGACCTTCAGACAGGAGAGTGACATGCCATCTGGACCTGGAGCCTTCCTGGTCTTCTGTGTCCTGAGGAGCTGGGGGTCAGTGGAGAGGGGTGGGAGAGCTGCTGATGTTTGTTTGTGGTCAGGGTCAGAGTGCGGGATGGGTCTCAATGTGCCTTTTATTCACTTTACCCTGAGCAAACCCCTAGCAAGATCCTTTGACACCCAGGTCATCACCTTGACATGTCTTTGGTGCACCGCTGTGTACGTGGTTGCAGCAGCTTGAAAACATGACTTTGTTTCTGTTTGTCATTCACTTTTCACATTTATGGACAGTACAAGAGGGTGATTTGCATCGTTCATACACAATGATCCCGTCCTACTCTTACGTTACACGTGTGACCAACTGACATATCTAAACCGTCTCGGTCGAATATTTGACTTGATCTCCAAAACATCTAACGTTCCCTGATTTTCCTGATGTTATCCAAGTAAACTAGAACATCCAGACTTTAGTGGACTGTTGGCTGTTGCAGTGTTTGATGTGGTTGCTGCAGACCTGCAGAAAGGACAGCACAAGATTCTAAAAGTTGTGACAAATTAATCCTGCTAGCATGACGAGCTTCTAGATCTATTTATTTATCTAATTGCAGATCATTAAAGTCTTTTGCCATTTAAAGCATTACACAATCCACAGATGTGCATTGCTGTTAAAAGTAACCTGACCTTCCTAATGTTTATGTCCTGTCGATATCACAAAGGAAAAGTCGACAGTAATTATTGGCTCATTGAACCTTCTACATGCCGGTCATTTTGTTTCCCTCTTGTGCTACATTACTTCTCTAATGATTGAGGGTTGCAGGAGGTAGAAAACTCAGCCACGTGATCATGATCCATGTCAAAATCTCGTCATTTCAGGAGTAGCGTTTAAAGATCATTCTGCAGTGAATTACTGATTTAATGAGTGTTTGACTGGATTCAACCAGAAATTACTAATATTATGTAATGCAATCTAATGTAATAGTAATAATATAATAACATGCAAGGTTTATTTTCTTGAAGGGGGGCGGGGGGGTGTTGGCACCTGTCCCAGCTGCATACGGGTGAAGGCTTATAATCATCTTCGACCTAATTTCCCTCTGCCAACTTCCGGCTAGAGGCGGGGGCCACCCCAAAACGCCACCTGGGGATTCGTACCTCTTTAAACAAAGTCACGTCTTTTCAGGCGAACATTATTCATTTTGCCATAAAATTGTCAGGTAAATATTGTAACATTTTTTTTGCTTTTCTTTCAAACCACATGGAACAACTGAAAGGTTTTACCCCCATGTTTGGTACTATAGCTGTGCTAGTTAACTCTACCAAGGAAGCGTGGCTAGCCAGGAACTGCTTTGCCCTGATTGGTGCACATGGAGATGATTCCAAAGCTCCTCTTGTTTTATTGTGTGACACACTCAGAGTTTGAGCCTCATCTCTCGAGGATCATTGTCTCTAATCTCATCTCCAGCATTACTTATTAATACTGATGAACTCATTTTAGAGGTTCCATTTAATCTTTTTTTCCCAATCGGCACCAGTTTGAGTGCATTGATAACTTGCTATACAGCTATATCTAGAAGCCCCCCACCCACTCATGCATGAACAATATTGACAAGATGAATGATCGAATTCACTCTATCAGGGAAATATTAAAAATGAGTGCTTTAGCCAAGAGTTTCCGTCCTTGCTGTCATGGAGCCATAAGTCAAAGCAGAATTCCTCTGACAGACACTGGAGGAGGTGCTCAGTCAGTTAAGGTGGGAAGAAATGAGCACTCACCGAGGCACAATGTTATTCAGCTTCACTACTCAGCTGTTTCGTAAAAAGGCATCTGTTTTTATTTATGCTCAGATATTATAGAGATTTTAAAACAAGATGAAGAGGGTACTTAAAAATCCAGAGCGTCATCTCATAATCCTCAGCTCAGTAGGCTCTGCTGGAGTGAGAGAATGGAAATTACAGCCTGTCAAGCATCAATGGCGTGGAGAAATAGGAAAATGGTGGCTTTAACAACAGCCCCCCAAACACGCACAGAGACAAATATAGTTGCTAGTCCATTTAACGTGCCAGGCGGGGTCACTCCCCCTTAGTTAAGTTTTCTGGGAAATTAAACTTACATTTTCTTGAAACACATTAAGTGAATGCTGAAAATCAGCCTTGTATGTGACCAAATTCAACTCTAAATAGGTAAACTGCATGAAACACAACATGTATTTATCTTGCCTGGATGACTAAAGCAGGGGGCGGAGTCTTTGTGGCTCATTTTCTACATGTCATGCGGAGTATCGGCACCACTGTTAGCTTGAAGGAGAACCACTGTGCACCGGACGTTGAGCTGACACGTTTTCTCAGGTAAATGTTTTCCATAAAAGCTTTAGGTGATCTTGAATAACGCTCCAGCATCTGATCGTCTTATTTGTTCCTGCTGACCGCATCGCTGCAGTGAAGGTCTTACAGTGATGTATAAAAAGCAATCCCGTCACATTTGGCTATAAAACTGTCTATTTTCATTAAAATAACCTTTGCAATGAATCACTCCCTATTAAAAGATGACATCCATGATTCTATTCCACCTTCATTGAATCAGGATCATCATGTCGAAAAATGGGTTTTTTGACATTTGTTGAATGATAAAAATCAAATTCATAATTCTTTTTAATTAGCCTTAGAATCTAGACATGGAATCAAAGTGATGATAAATCATTACCCAGTGATTACAACTATAATTAGTTGCCACGGATGGATCCCTTCTTGGATATATAAATGCTTTCTAACGTTCAATGGCACCTCGTGTAGCTTCAGCCGAATACCATAGTCTCATTGTTATGACTAGCTTTAGCATTGTGCACCACAGCACTAAATTTAGCTCACAGCTGTTGGGATGGAATCAAGGTGACAAGATATCCGGGAAGAAAATTACCGGACCTTAATGAAGTACATAACTCATTGCTGCCTGCTGTAAAAGACACACTCCCAAAATGTGGCAGAACGGTTTAGAGGACACACACACTTGTAGGTGGACACATTAAGTTCTTCTTTTTCCTGAACATCTTTCCAGCCTCTGTGACAGGAAATCAGAACTCAGTCATCAATTTGAGTGGTTGTCATTTGAAATGAAAACAAACACATAGCGTGTGAAGCATCAAAAAATTGGAAGGGTGTTCCACAACATGTCTACAACTTAATCAAAACTACATGCACACACACACACACACACACACATGATTAATGACAATGTAGGAGGGCAGGAGGCAATCACCTTATCATGAAGGTCAGCAGTGTGCTGGTGAAACAAAGGCTCATGGGAATACGCCTACTGTGACGTGTATTTCTGTTTTTTGGCTGTGTAACTGATGTTTAACAGGGTGACTGTGAGTAGAATTTATGTTAAATGTGGAAACTTACAAGTGATATTGCCAACATAAATAGGTGACTGACATGTTTTACGACCTCCGTTCACATGGTTGAATAAAAAGCTGTGCAGGGCAGGTGCACCTCCCATGGGTTTGGTGGTATTTCTACACCATCTTGCGACATTGGTGTCATTGCAAAGCTTCTCTAAAATAGAAAAGCAGAAAGACCAAACAGGATGCAGGGTGTTTTCCAGTCTGCTGTTACAAGTACCATGGGTCTAACTTCCCCTGGAGGAGACGGGTAGTACAGCGGCCAACAAACCACCATCCCCAATTACCCTACCCAGTCTGCCAGGCATAACAGCCAAACACCAAATACCAGCTCCACAGCCAAACATCCAACCAGCAGAATGGTACAGTGGCTGGAGCAGTGAGGAAGCTGCCACTGACCTTACCCTGACCCTGTCCCTGATGCTGGCGCTGGAAGGAAAAGTGTCGCAGCTACTTCTCTGCAGAGCAACAAGATTTCCAGGCCTTAACCATGCACCACAGAGGTGGTTCTGGGAATGACTCTGGCCCAAAAAAGAGCACGGAGAAGTTGGCCAACCACCTTCAACAGGAGGGAAAGAGCCAAGTCACCTTGCAGCAGATAGGCAGCTCCTTGTCCAACATGACTATGTGCTTTTTGACAGGTGCAGCTGAAGAGAAACTCCATTCTTTCCTGTGGGGACTCACACCAAAGAGATGTCCACAGCTCATTCAGTTCGTGAGGTTTTCAGTGAAACTAAATGAGTTGAACCGGTGCTCTCCACAGCTCCTACTCTGTAGAAAGCCCCCACTTCCAGACCACACATCAGGATGGTTGCCAACAAACGGGGAGATGAGTGGCTGAAGAAGTCAACTAGTTTCAACCCTAACAACTGCAGTTTCAACATCTGGGCTCACCTTCCACGTGTCTTCAGCCACCTTTGTAATCAATCCTGGCTCCAACTCAGACAACAGGCGAGGCCCCACACCAAAGACCAGGGACACCCAGCCTAGTTGAGTGGGCGAGCCTACTGCTCCCCTACAGTAGTGGCTCCTGACCTTTTTCCTTCCAGCATACTTTCTGGGCCATCTGGGCTCATCATCTTGCTAAAACTGAACCCATTTCCATCATCAAATCAGACTGAAAACTATATCTTAAAGAATAATACATTTTGATATATACACACTCTCTCTCTCTCTCACACACACACACAAATATTTTAAATACACATGTAATGAAATATTTAATAAACTGTTGAACATTTTTCAGGGTGTTCCATCATTTCTTTGTCTGTAGTCCACGGAAGAAACTAAAGCCCTGCTTAAGGACATGCTAGCTAAACATTGAAGGTTTTTTTGGACGGTTTGTTTAGATTAAACTGCCTAACTGGTTTTAATTTAGTTTATGAAGAATTTGGTTTATCTAGTTGGGTGTGTAATTGTTCTTTTTTTTAATTTAATGTGCACAAATATGTTTGACAACTCATCATCCTCAGAGCAGCCGTGGCCATGTGACCCCCTCAATCTCTTGCACGGCCTTGACTGGTGCCCCAACCCAGATTGGGAACCACTGTGGATGTCACTGCACACTGGTTGGGTATTTAGGCAACAACAATGGACTTTTTTTCAACTGCCAATTTAATGGTAAACCCTGCTGGGACCTAGTGGATACAGGTTCTGCTATTTCACTGATGTGATCTAAAGTCCTTTAAGGCACCATCAGTCCACTCTCCCAACCAAAACCCAGCTCTTGACAGTAATACACAGATGTCATTGCTGCCAGGACTGTAAGCATACCAGGCCGGTCCACAATGTTGTTCACAGTGGCTCTAAGCAGCCCCTAACCTCAAAAAATGCTATGTGACAGAGGATATGATATGTGAGATGTTACCAGATCAAGTGATCAAACCTGTTGACAGCCACGCATCCCTGGCCATCCTTGTGAGGAAGAAGAGAGGCAGAGGGTGATTCTGTGTGGACAATTGGCATCACAAATAAAGGCTGCTTTAAATTTTCTCAGTAGTGAAAAAGTGCCACTACTACCAGCAGCAAGAGGCTGTCTCAATTGATAGACAGTTTAGGACACAGCCTGGAGTGGCAGACATGTCAGTGGTGGCACCAGGTCGACCACTAGCAATTCATGTGAATTCATCTTTATTTACAGTGCCTTGCGAAAGTATTCGGCCCCCTTGAACCTTGCAACCTTTCGCCACATTTCAGGCTTCAAACATAAAGATATTAAATTTAAATTTTTTGTCAAGAAACAACAACAAGTGGGACACAATTGTGAAGTGGAACGAAATTTATTGAATAATTTAAACTTTTTTAACAAATAAAAAACTGAAAAGTGGGGCGTGCAATATTATTCGGCCCCCTTGCGTTAATACTTTGTAGCGCCACCTTTTGCTCCAATTACAGCTGCAAGTCGCTTGGGGTATGTTTCTATCAGTTTTGCACATCGAGAGACTGAAATTCTTGCCCATTCTTCCTTGCGCAAACAGCTCGAGCTCAGTGAGGTTGGATGGAGAGCATTTGTGAACAGCAGACTTCAGCTCTTTCCACAGATTCTCGATTGGATTCAGGTCTGGACTTTGACTTGGCCATTCTAACACCTGGATACGTTTATTTGTGAACCATTCCATTGTAGATTTGGCTTTATGTTTTGGATCATTGTCCTGTTGGAAGATAAATCTCCATCCCAGTCTCAGGTCTTGTGCAGACTCCAACAGGTTTTCTTCCAGAATGGTCCTGTATTTGGCTCCATCCATCTTCCCATCAATTTTAACCATCTTCCCTGTCCCTGCTGAAGAAAAGCAGGTCCAAACCATGATGCTGCCACCACCATGTTTGACAGTGGGGATGGTGTGTTCATGGTGATGAGCTGTGTTGCTTTTACGCCAAACATATCGTTTTGCATTGTGGCCAAAAAGCTCGATTTTGGTTTCATCTGACCAGAGCACCTTCTTCCACATGTTTGGTGTGTCTCCCAGGTGGCTTGTGGCAAACTTTAAACAAGACTTTTTATGGATATCTTTGAGAAATGGCTTTCTTCTTGCCACTCTTCCATAAAGGCCAGATTTGTGCAGTGATTGTTGAAGGACGACTGATTGTTGTCCTATGGACAGACTCTCCCACCTCAGCTGTAGATCTCTGCAGTTCATCCAGAGTGATCATGGGCCTCTTGGCTGCATCTCTGATCAGTTTTCTCCTTGTTCGAGATGAAAGTTTGGAGGGACGGCCGGGTCTTGGTAGATTTGCAGTGGTCTGATACTCCTTCCATTTCAATATGATGTGCTCCTTGAGATGTTTAAAGCTTGGGAAATCTTTTTGTATCCAAATCTGGCTTTAAACTTCTCCACAACAGTATCTCGGACCTGCCTGGTGTGTTCCTTGGTCTTCATGATGCTCTCTGCGCTTTAAACAGATACCCTGAGACTATCACAGAGCAGGTGGATTCTATTTATCATCATCAGTCATTTAGGACAACATTGGATCATTCAGAGATCCTCACTGAACTTCTGGAGTGAGTTTGCTGCACTGAAAGTAAAGGGGCCGAATAATATTGCACGCCCCACTTTTCAGTTTTTTATTTGTTAAAAAAGTTTAAATTATTCAATAAATTTCGTTCCACTTCACGATTGTGTCCCACTTGTTGTTGTTTCTTGACAAAAAATTTAAATTTAATATCTTTATGTTTGAAGCCTGAAATGTGGCGAAAGGTTGCAAGGTTCAAGGGGGCCGAATACTTTTGCAAGGCACTGTATACAGCGTCTATTAGAATCAAAACTGTCTCTAGGTGCTTTCCAGAATCCCAGAGCCTGACCCCCAACAAGCAACAGTGGCAAGAAAAAAACTCCCCTTTAACCGGAAGAAACCTTGACCTCTACAACAGGGTGTCAACCACAGGTGGGAATGCTAAGGGGGGACTTCAAGTGGTCCAGTTCTTGTTGAGATGAGGGGCTTCACATACATTGCAGTAACACATGCATCATCCGGAAATGACCAAATCAGTGTTCTTACACAGCAGTACTTAGTGAGGACACATACAGAGATAATGCACATGGACATCCCTGCACCTTCTGCCATCAGACACTCACCCTGTGGGTAATGGGGATGGCCAATCCTCAGGCAGGCAGCTAGACTGGGGCTTAAAACTGTGGTGTTTTTTGAATGGAAATGTTTAATGTGGAATCGTATCACGGAGACTGCTGGCATGTTTGAGGACGTCTATCAATGGTTGAATAAAGACTTTCCTTTTGGCTGCATTTTTAGAACCAAATATCCATTTACAGCATATGCTTTGCATTTTGGAGTAATGGTTTAAATCATGGCGGATTAAAAATGATGTGCCTATATATATATATTTACACACAAATGTATCTACATATATATGAATATACAGTATAGAACAGAAAAAAATTAATTAATAAACAGTCTCCCAACCACAGCACAACACAAGTTAAAGCTAGCTGAGATGCGTAGTTACACCTGTAAAATCCTGCAGCACTACTCCGTACATTCCCACAGACCATTCAAGTCTGGAAAACAAGTGAAACATTGCTAGCTTTTTTTTTTTTTTTAGTAAGCATAGACAAGCGAGAATACAAAACCCTGACTGTTATATATTTGTGTAGCCATTTTGAATTCTTTCAACCCTCCTAAAGCTCCAGATACGCAAAAGTCCTCGTAACCAGTGTAAACAGAGCATGACTTTTTTTTTTCAGCACAAAAGAGGGTTAGTGTAGTTTTTCCCACAAGGTTAACCGTTTTCAAATGGTCAGGGTTGTAGATTGGAAGTGAAGGGCGTGCTCCTGGGCGAGAGAGGGAAGATAGGATGAGAGAGCGGCCCTAATACGGCATCTCATTACAACCTCTGTCAGGATCCCTCTATTCTGCCATCAGCTCTCTTTAACTTGGTACGAGCCCAACCGTCATTCCGTGTGAGTGTGCCGCCAAGGAGGCATTTACAAATAAATGAAAAATGTCACATTTGATTTCACTCCTCTGTGACTACGACGCCGCTGCTTTGTCACAAACTGTCTTTGTTGTTCTGGTCTCTTGCAGGTCCCGTAGCCAGTGGCTGTGGATAGGCTGTGGCAGGTTCAGGTCCTCCGCCTCTCTCCCAGGGTAAGCCCGTAGACAATGACCTTCCCTTAATGTTGCTGGGAGACTGATTCCTCATTTTACTTTCAGCCTCCGCTCTTTTACTACTATTGTTCTTGTCCTTGAGTGGCATACGAGTGAGCAGGAAGTTGGAGGTGGTTTGCAATGACAGGGAAATAAAGAGCAGGTAAAATGGCGTGGCGTGTCGTTTAGGGAGAGTCAGCGTGGTGCCGTCTTTAACCCTTGGCTTCGCGGTTTTACCTTAGATGCCCCGGCTTGTGCTGCCGTTGCCTCACTGGAATGGAATTAAAGGATATTCTGCTTTTTCTTCAGCCATTTTATGTTAAGAGGAAAACTCCAATTGTCTTTTGGAGGGATTTCAAGTGTTGAAAAATTTCTGCTTTTTCTTTGTGATCAAATGTCCTTGTTGTGCTACTCTAAGATACAACTGATCGGCTGGAAGAGTTTATTCCTAAATCTACAGTCACATTTACATTTTTCACTGCTTTTAACAAACTGAAAGCATCCGTGAAAACAGCAATGCTTTTCTATTTTAATTCATTTACTATGCAAGATGTTGACATTCCGGGATAGGCGGCACAGTGGGGTTTTTCCTAAATAAATACGGCAGCGTTCCTTTTGCATACAATGTAATCAATAAAAGGTATAACAATCATTACAACTTATCTCATAAAGCCAATAAACACATAGATTCATTTTCCTGTGCAGTCTATTACTATAAACAATGGTGCTATATTAGCGTCTGTATGCAACATTAGCATGTTTCATTGGTTCAACCTTCTAAGCAGGCATTAGACTCAGAGGACAGAGGACAAGTTATTATTATTATTATTATTGTTATTATTATTATTATTATTGTTGTTGTTATTGTTATTATTATTATTATATTATTATTATTATTATTATTATTATTAGATTGGAATCAATGAAAAGCGCCATTTTACCCATGGAAGAGTTCAGGTGGTAAGATAATATAACATTCTCATCATCCTGTTGACTCCATAGCGACATCAAATGTAGGAACTTCCTCAAAAATAAGCATGAACCAGGCTATTCTTCATTGTGTGATGGTTCTTCGTGTTCTATATGCACCCGTATAGAACCGTAGGAAACACGATGCCATAGAAAAAGACAGATGTCTTTTTCTAAAGTATTATGTTTCCTCAGTGTGCTAACACACATGTGTTGTGTACAGTAAACCCTAGACAACACTTCTGATTGGCCATTCCATCATTACACATTCACATCAAGAGCACCTGCCTACAGATGTATACATACAGATACTTACTTATACAGCTAAACACTATATATTTGCTTACCTTTGTCTCGTCACATTACGTTAAGTACGCTCCCAAGTCCCAGATGGACTGTATGTAGCTGCTATCATGTGTGCGAACAGAGAATAAAGGCTCCTTCTTTCGTTTTTTGAAAGGAGGTTAAGCCTCTTTGGACTGTTTCTAAAGGGAGGGTGGGATGTTGCGAGGAGGGGGAGATAGTGGGACCATGAAGGAAGTCTAAGAGGCAGGACATCTAGGTGGAAACAGTCTCTTCCACCTGTGGAGTGTCATGCATGTGGCCTTCCTGAAGGCCCCCGTGTTGACTAGTAGTAGCGTCATGTTTTACAGTACAAGTTTCTGGAATGAAGGCCGTCATACAGCTGGATGCTGCTCTTTATCTGTTGCCTTTTGAAGTTCTTTTTGAAGACTGTGCATCAATTGTCAGCCATTGTAAACATAAGATGAATATTAATGTCATGATTATGTGCTGCCCACATCCGCTGCTCTCCCAGCACCGAGGGCTTAAATGACGGTCTACGCTGGCACCACTTGAGGCGTCACTGAGGTCAGAGTTACAATGGAAGGTAAATGTGCTGATTATGGGTTCAGAGGTTGTATTTAAATGTACCCAGTACATCCATCGAGGGGAATAACCTTTAAATATACTTTGAAAGCATTTCAGCAAGGCACAGACACACACACAAACACACACACACACACAGGGTTAATTACATAAAAAGAACTGAAATTCAGTAGACTGTAAATAAAGAACCTTCATTAGCTCTGCAGAGTCTTGCTTTCATATAATCTTTGAGTTGTGACCTTGTGACCTCTGTGTTGCTGCTACGATGCTACACTGACTCTGGAAAGCGGAGGTTTGGCGCGCTATTTCCAAGAGCGCGCCATTGAGTGCGCATTTTAGATCATTAACGTCCTCTGTTCGATGGACTACTAAAATCACAGCGTGATGTGATTAAAGATAGAGAGGAGACAAAGACCACTGACATGTTGCTCTTATTCAGACTGGCGTGAAGAGGAGCAGCCAGATCAGCAGCCTGATCCCAGACATTCTGTATGAATCACAAAACAGTGCATGTGCTGGAGCCAGACAGTGTATCTCTGTCAACAGGGTCAGCTTTGGTGATGATGGGACATATTTGGTGGAAGACATGACTGATGCATCACAGCGAACATTTGTACAAGCTCGCTGGTGTCGTTCTGACATAGACCTTGATTGGCCGAGGAGAAAAAGGTCACGTGTGTGTTCGGGTGTGTGTGTGTGTTTGATTGGCATATGAATGATGAGTTCTCTTCACTCAAGGTGACTTCAGAGGAGTCATCCATTTCTCCAGTCAATGTCTCCCATTACTTGCTTCACTGCACTACTTAGTCTGCATTCACACCAGAGCAATCATGACCTGTTAAGTGACTCTCCACTACACTTCAGCCTCTTTTGAGGACAGAATATCTGAAAAGGTAACTATTTAAACAGGAATGTGCAGCCTGGAGATGGTCTGAGTGCATTATTGGATATCCAGAACTTTGTATTAGGAACTGATCTGGAAGTCAAGAACATCTTTCTGTTGTGTCAGGATATATTGATGTGAAAAGCAACATTTTATCAAATCGGTATGCGAGATATTTGCTGCACAACTATACCTCAGTGGTTCAGCGTAAAGCTCCGTGGGATAGAAAAGCTTGTTTTTGCAACCACAGCCTGGTTCCAAGGTGCATTCATTCAGCCAGAAAGACCAATCATAGAATGCAGATTTGTGGCTTATTAACAGCAAAGGAAAACTAAATTCAGAACACACAGATGAGTAGTTGGATCCTTTCTGGAGCCCTTAAACTTTAGCTCTGGGCTCCTTTCAGGTCTCTTGATCCGTTTTAAGATGGCTCTCCACTTTGACTGGAGTCTGTGGTGAATTTGCTTGATCGGACATGAACCTAAAAGACTCAAGGCCTCGCAGCAGACTGAGCTGCCTCCAGAGCTTAGAGAGAGGTGGAGGATGTGCACATCTGGAGAAGGCCACAGAAACATCTTGCTGGAACAATGAAGATTCCCCTGAGCCCAGTCACCTCCCTCATCCTAAAATAGAGAAGGTGCAGAACAACCAGGCCTCCAAAGAGCCGTGGGTGCCCAGGAAACCAAAAATTGAGCTGGACTAACCCGAGGAACCATAAGCCTCCAACATGACCTGAAAACCTCTTCACAGCCTTCACATGCTGTGGTACTAGCCAGGAAGTGGCACTAACGGTTGATGCCACTCCTTTTCCTGCTGTTAATGCTTTACTTTTATGCTGAACATGACACAACACATTTATGGATGATATTTAAAAAGCAATAAATGCTACATAGGCATACATACAAACATATGTATCTACACACACATATAAACAGTGTTTTCACGCTTTTGTACTATATGTTTAAATGCAGTTGTTTAGCATTTTTATTCAAATGTCCATTTAATAATATATACTCTATATATTATATATTAAAATCTATCTTTTATCCAAATAATGAAATACATTTTGGAATAAAAGTAGAAGTAAAATATTTTGTTGTCCATGCAAAATATATCTAACTCAAATATGTTTTATGTGAAGGAGTCTTGGGTGTGGGGTTAAGAGTGTGCGGAAGACTGAAGGGGATCTCTCTCAGCAGCATTACTGAGAATAAAAGCTGTTGTATGTGTCCGTATGACAAGCTAGGATATTGATGCACTAAAAGGTTAGCTTTGCATTACAATAGTGGTTGACATTTTCCACTTAAATTGGCCACAAAGAGAAGGCTGCTTACACCAGCCTGGAGCAGACTATAAGCTAGCTTTCTATATCTTTTCTATTGGTTGTTTAATTATGCTTCATTTATTACCATTAAATAGTTCATATTTTTTTAAAATAAATGCATTTACATATGTGTACATTTACCTCCTTGGATGTTTTCCACTTTTTTTGCTTTTATTAATGGAATTTTGGTGAATTCACAAAAAAGCTCCTCTCATGTCTAAGTGAAGGCAAGTTTTTGAACTAATGCCACACACTCACATTGAAAGATAAGAAGCCAAAAGGACAAGACGAAGAGCAGCTACCAGTAAAAACTACTGGAACTCACTGGAACACATGAATCCAGACAGGCGGGTAAATGCAGAAGGGTTTCAGGCAAAAACAGAGTCAGAAACTAGAATAGCCAATAGAAGAAAAGACCGGAAGGTGTGACTAAAGCTCCCTAAGCAGTGCAGGGAGGACCTGTATAAATACCATCACCGATGAGAAGCAGCTATGGGGGGTGGAAGGTGATCATAGTGTAATACACAGCAGGGGAGAGACGGAATGACAACAGAGCTAGTGAATGAAGAACCCCCTCCCCCAGGACAGAATAATCAAAAGTAAAATCACAGCAATTAATGAGAAATCAATTGTGTAACTCAACACAGCTCCAGCTGTTGCTGAAGTAGAGATCACCTGACTGCAGCTGATGTGTGTCTAAAATCACCTGTGTCTGGAGCTCCACTCTCTGGTTCATCAGTCTTCCTACAGCTGTAACATAAGGACTAGAAGCAGCTCAGAGAAGTCATTGAAAGGATCAAGTCAGGAGATGCTCCAATAAGATTTCCAGCTCTCCAGACATCCCAGAGTCCAGTTGGATCCTCTAGAGATGCTTCTCAGCAGGAGTTTGAAGGAAGAAAAAATGTGAAGTCCAGGTTAAAATCACGGCTTTAAAAGGCCAGTATCAATCAGCCCAGTGTACAGGCCCTGTGCACTACTAGTTTATGGTTCATCATTTATCCACCCAATAGAATCAAATGTCATCACTATAGCTGTGTTGTATGTAGGCATATGTGGGCTGGTGTGTTCTCAAGTCCAACAGGCACACAACCTTCTCCCTACTTAATGGTACAGCAGCAACTTGTGTTCCAGTTGACTGAATTTTGGTTTTGACTTGTTTGGCTCTGGGTACCTGAATGCACACCGAAGCCACTGTACCTCTCCAGTACAGTATTGATTTTAAATTAGTGACATTAGTTTGACAAAAAAGTGACAAGATAAACATGTAACATCTGTCTGTGTGGTAACTGCACACGTTTGGTGCTCCTTGGCCCAACAGGCCTCCAAGAGTTGCGGGTCTGGTATAAAACCTAAATG
Organism: Takifugu flavidus; assembly: GCF_003711565.1. Classification (NCBI taxonomy): domain Eukaryota; kingdom Metazoa; phylum Chordata; class Actinopteri; order Tetraodontiformes; family Tetraodontidae; genus Takifugu; species Takifugu flavidus. The sequence goes on from NC_079526.1 coordinate 614,280, forward strand.
TTAGGGTTTGGGTTGTTACAGGACCTGAAAGCAGGAAAAACAGTGATAAAAAGTCCAAGAAAATAGATTTTAATCATAAACAAGTCTAGCTGGCAATCCTCCTGGACCGCAGAAAAGCACTTGTCCAGTCTTCCAGGGCGCACAGAAAGCTCCAGAGCGGAGCCAACACAGGAGTCCAGTCCCACGCACTCGCCACACTCGCAGGGCAACGTGGAGACCAGAGAGACCACCAAAACTCTCTGACGCTGGTAGGCAGGCGCTCCGTCCTTAAATAGGTGGCTAGGTGTAGATTGCCGACAGGTGCGCCCGCCTACAGTGCCAGCTGTAGCAAATTATCAGCTCCTCCACGCCCCCTGCAAGAAAAACCAAACACACAACCCAGAACCCCAGACCCCAACACTAAAGACGTTAAGTCTTTTCCACTGTCTGTTTTTAGAGTAGCCTTCTAAAAGTATTCAGACCAACTCAACTTTTCCACATTGTTCCGTTTATCATCTTCAACTGTGTTCAACTTTTATTGGGATTATGTATGACAGACCCAGCAGACTTGGTCTGTAATTGGCCCGGTCTGAAGTCCTCTAGAGAAGCTGTGGTAGGAAGGTAGGAGTTCAGTCACTCTCCATCCAGGCTGATTGAACTGGAGAAGCTTCTCAAAGAAGAATGGACAGAACATCTTCTGAGACTGAATCAGAGCTGGTAGAGACAGGCTGAAAGACTTGTAGTCCTAGAACATGATGCCCTGCAGTAAATAAACAACTATAATATGAGCATATAGCGAACACTACGGGAGCAGTTCAGAGATTTGTTCTGTAACATGAATAACACTGTACACAGGTTTAACACCCGTTATAACAACACCCGTTGAAACACTTAAAGCCAAAGCAACCTGTTGTCAGTGAAACTTGTGATCTCTATCCACGTCAAAGTTACATCAGGAAACTGCATGAATGCCTTTAAGTTGGGATTGGGTTGGGAGCAGCAATCGGAGTATACCTCGGTGTACTCTGACCCTCCCAGCTCAGGCGGCTCTTTCTGCACAGCTGTGTTTGTGTATGTGTTGTGAACCTGATTATGATTATGTAAATAAGTAGTTCCACATTAAATATCTCCAATTATCTTCTAAATGGCTCGTAATTAGTATTGATGATGAGATGCTACCCGTTCAAGTCACCTTCTGTGTTCTGAAAAAGGGGCCAGTTTCACCTTTGATTAGTCCAAGACGGCTACAAGGCAGCTTTTTCTCCAGCGCTGTACATAACGGCATCCAAACAATAACTTCCGCTGTCCTGAGATTACCCCCCCACCCTCCCAGCCTCTGACTACACTTTGTCAGGCCACTGACTCTTGATAGGCTTGCATTTATTCAGTTGAGTAGGTGGCAACAGATGCTTCCAACTCTTGGCCTGCGTTGGCTGCAGGAGTGGCGGTGTGTCTCATCAGTATTCACTTGGACAGACATCCCAGTTGCCGTTTCATTAAGCCAAGATCACGTCATGTTCATCAGACCCTTCCTGGGTGCGTTTAAATTTACCGTGTAAGCAGGGACGCAGATGTCCAATTAAATTCGATTATCTTGAGTTAATGATATTTATCACGCAACAGCACCACTCAATGAATCATTTCACACATTCTCTTGTGCTTTTGAGTCAACCGGCACTTAAATACGCACTGAAACTCTGGTCAAAAACACTTGATTTAGGACTTACAAGTTTTAGTAGGTTAACAGAGGGATTCTTAAGGGCATCAGTTCCACGGGCTGAGTTCCAGGAATAGCTTGATTAATAATTAAAATGACAGTCATGTACAGTATTTTCTGCTGTGGAACGTGAAAGAACATTGAACATGATACATGTCATGAACCGATTATCATCGCTACACATCTGCCAAGAAAAAGACTAAGAAGTTTTAGCACATGGATCCATGGTCCAGTGGTTCTTAGCACACCAGGCTCCCATCTCCGCCTGAACAAAACAGGCCAAAGCTCTCGTCACACTGGGGACATGCAACAGAATCACAGCATGGATGACATGGCAGCGAGTCTGAACACAGGAGATTATGATGCAATAAATATATATATGAAACAATATGATATAAAACTCCTTTATGTGGGAAGCAGCCTTTATGGAAAAAGTACATAACTTTAGTACACACACAGCATTTAACTGTAACACTTTTAACCAACTTTATAACCAATTATATCATTAGCTTCTTTCATGAAATGTCGCTGGATCGAAGTGTTCTCAGAACTGAAGTCATCGCAAAATGGAGTTAGTACTGGTGGCTATCTAGCCAGCTCATTGTTTGCATACAGTGGAAAAACAAGCTAACTTTCTAGATATACCGTATTTTCATGACTATAAGGCGCACCTAAAACACTGAGATTTTCTCAAAAATTGACGGTGCGCCTTATAATATGGAGCGCCTTGTGTGTGGGCTGAGTTCCAAAATCTGCTGTGCGCCTTTGGTGGGTGCACTAGGGTAAACGCTCCGCCAATCGATTAGCGGCACACCTACTCGTAAGGATCCCCTAAAATGGTGCCGGTCAAGCGACACACGTATGAATGAGGCTTACTTTAAACTGCAGGCCATCAAATATGCGGCTGAAAATGGCAATTGAGCAATCTTAGTGTTTTCGCTTTATGAGGAGGCAAGGACAACTGTTGCGCAGCGGCTGCCCGCGGATTACCAGGAGAGGGTGGCCATCTTCCGCACCTACTGCCGCAACAAGATAACCGCACCCAGCCACATCACCAGCATGGATGAGATCCCTCTGACTTTTAACATCCCTTTGACCCACAAAGTGGAGAAAAAGGGACCGGCACGGTGGCGATACGCACAACGGGGCATGAGAAGTCGTCGTTCACCGTGGTTCTCGGCTGCCACGGAAACAGACAGAGCGCTGGATGACGGAAGGCGGGCGAGTTATGCCACCATATGCAGATGGATTGTAGACGCTTGGGCTATGATACCGTCTTCATGTACTGTAAGACCTTTCACAAAATCAATGCTAAACCGGAACCGGTCGGTGAGTCCGATTCAGATGATTAAGAAGAGGAATTTGGGATGTTGGACATTGAAATAGCGCAGCTGTTTAATTCAGATACAGAAGATAAAAACTTTGATGGTTTTGAAGTGGAAGAATGAATATTTTGTTCAATAAATGTGTCGAAGCTCACTGTTTTACTTCCGTTGTCATTTTTTACTGTATGTTTTAGCATGCGCCTGATAATACGGTGCACCTTATGTTTGTTTTAAATACAGAAATAGCACCCATAACTGAAACTGCGCCTTTTAATACAGTGCGCCTTATGGTTGTGAAAATATGGTACTCGCTTGTTCACAGTAAGCTCATCGTGAAGCAAACAAGTCTGTTTAGGTTCCAATAACTTTGAGACTGAGTCAAAGCGACGTTGTCTCCCATTTCCTCGACTCCGTCAGTACGGTAAAGAACTTCAAGTTGATGAAACCACTTCCAGTAATTCCCGTTTGTTCCACTTCTTTCCTTGAGTGGCCGATAATCATCTTTGGTTATTTTAGCTGTTCTGGATGTCCCTTTTATATCCCCTGGTTCCTCTCTTGGACCAGGACGTGGCCTTGCTTGTAGCCATTAAGATTTATTTGGTAAAATCAAGAAAAAAAACGTTGCTTCTCGTGACTCCACAGTGACATTGCTCCCCCGGTCAATCTGACCTTTAAGAGACTAAAATTAACATAAAAATTAAACTAGTCACCAAAAAAGTACTGACCTGATCCAGGTAGCTGTAGCCTCCAGACTGTGTCTACTCATGCAGCTGCATTATAGGGCAGGAAGGTTCTGCCATAAATTTATCTTTACTGTAGACGCACTCGAACCAGCATTCGTAAATCCAGATCCAAAATGACGCCGGGATCAGTGACTCTAGAGCCAGTTGAGATTAATTCCAACAGTATTGATCCAAAACTGATTTAAGCCCCTGGAGAGTTTGTGAAGCTGAGGCAGCTGCCTGAGAGCAGAGCAGAGCTCGACTGGCTCTCAGACGCTCAGAGATGAGAAGCACAGGAAAACCCAACTGTGCAGGAGAAAGAGGAAGATGACTGGTTAACCTGGCTGAGCCGTCCTGGCTGGAGGAGTTGGTGGTGTCTGGCTGGCACAAGCCCAAGTTCAACCAGCTCTCTTCAGGAATAATCAGGTTCTGTATCAGGTTCCGTATCAGGTTCCATATCAGGTTCTGTATCGGGTTCTGTATCAGGTACCGTATCATGTTCTGTATCAGGTTCTAACTATGACATGGATGATTAAGAAAGTACACAGCCCTCTTCAGGAATGTTTTGAAGTGAGAGGAGAATGTTAGTGCTGAACGTTGAACTGCAAACATGACGACAGACATTAATGTAAAGCTCATTTTCATGTCTTTCCCAGCTTCTGTGGAAACATGGTGCAGCCCCCGGACCTGAGAGAAGCTGCATACAGTCAATCCCTCCTGCGTGGAAACACAGCAGAACCTGATACAGAACCTGATACAGAACCTGATACAGTTGGGTTGTTCAATGCCATAAAAGCAGCCCGGCTAAGGTTCAGTAGGCTGATGTGTTTCGTTGACGGTGAGGGAGAACAGCCAGAACCACAGACAGAACCTTTCTATAATGTCACTGTTGTCAGTGTCAAGGTGTGAGCCCAAAAGCTACAAAACCAAACGAGCCACAGATAATAAGGCAACGGCTGCAAACCCTAATGTGTTGATTAAATTGGAGCATGCATCTGTGCTCCTGAACGGGTGTCATTCTAGTTCTACCCCTCAACATCACAGTGCTGACCTCCGGAACACATTAAAGCTCCATGAGGTCCAGCCCAGCTCAACACGCTTCCTTTCTCTTAACCATGCTCATCGTCATCTCTTTCAATCAGCTGTCATCAACACCAATTTGCACGCACTTGCTCAACATATTAGCTGAGTTAGAAACAGAGCAGCTGCATTGTTTTGCTGCATCAACCAACACATTTTTAATACATTAATCATTTTTATGGGTTTTTTTTACATTAAAGTGTGTTGCTGTTTCATTTTCAAAAGAGTTTTCATGCTATGTTGGTTTTAGCTCCTCATCCTGGTTTACAACTTCTATCTTTTTGTACCCTGTGAGCTAATGAGCTAATATGAGAAATAGATGATAATAAAGAGGTGATGTGTTCCTCCAGTAACAGTTTTCTTGGTCAGTGAGTTGCTTTTATTTGCTATCTCTGCAGTGATTCAGCATTTTGGAGGTTAACGTCTCTCATTTTTGCCACTTTGACTCACCTCCTTGCATCATTGTTGGGCAGATTTTCCTGCTGACCATGTCTCCTAAACCCTCTGGTCCATTTATCTCGAAGACCATTTGCAGTTCTTCGAGAACATCTTTACGTTGACTTCACAGCTACTTCAGTGGCAGAGGCATCTGTCCACACCGCCCCCTGCTGAATCCGCATCTTCTTTTGCAGGTGGTTTAATATCTTTAATGAGGGAATGTTAACACGTTGCCTGGGGTTGGGATGGAATTGTACAGATCTGATCAGATGACAACTTAACTCACACTTAATGAACAAAGGATTGCACAGCATAACCTCCAGAATGCTCCATATATTAGCCAGCCAGGTCTGTTGTTGAGGCTGACACAGGTTGCCATGATGCAGATGCCTACAACATTTGTAATAAAGCAGAATATTGGCTAGGATTGGCTGCTGAGGGGCATTATGAAGCAGGATTATCTCTTCATGGAGGAGATTGAGCACAGGGAAATGATCAATGGCAGCAAGAGAGAGGAGGGTTGTTTGCAGTGGGATTAAATATATCAACACCAGATGCGCTTTTTCTGATCCCCAACCCTTATTAAATACCTCCAGTTCAGCAAAAGTTTATCCTTTACAATTCATTCTCTTTTCTCTCTGTATTCACCTGAGGCAGCTGGGAGGCTTTTGGCTACCAGATGCTGTTAAGGTTCACATTAGTACAACCCACCTTCCTCTGTGGAGCAGCATGTCCAAATTGGGGGAAAACTGTCTAAAATAACATTTGCAGGCTGGAACTTGCCATTCAACACAACTTTTTAGGTCCTCTGGAGTAAATGGGACGTGGGAGGGGGGGCTCTCACAGCCTGGCTCTCTTAGATATCCAAGTATTGTGGACTCTTATTGTGGAGGAGCACCTGATGTTTTTCCTGTTGAGGGAGTCCGAACGCACTGATACGCATCACAACCTTAAGCATCATGTTGCTAACAAGACTGGAGCTACCTTGAAAATGTACAAGACACATCCAACTAAAGTTATTTCATCCTAATAAAATGGCATGATGGTGTTCTGATCATATGTTTATGGATATTGAAAGCCAAAGTCAGACCAGTTATTTATCACTTTTGCGAGTGGCTTACACATTGAATCTTAATCTCAATGTATTGCTCAGAAGTATACTGTAAGTATGTGTCAGTTTGAAAGATTATGTTTTCACAAAGGAGGTTGCGGAGGTTACATCCTCGGCCCTGCAGCTGAGTGCACAGCACCCCTCGGCCTCCACGCTGGTTCTGGAAGCCGGCATCAACGATCTCAAATTTCAGCAGTCGGAGGTTCTGAAGCAGGACTTCATCTCCCTGGTGGACCATCTGCTGGACACGGGGAAGCGGCTAATTATCTCCGGCCCGCTTCCCCCACCTCGCTACGGTGACGTCGTCACCAGCCGCCTCCGCCAGCTGCACCTGTGGCTGAAGGGGTACTGCTTGGGCAACAGTATCCCCTTCGTTGACAATTTTGCTGCCTTTTTAAACAGACCCCATCTTTTTAAACGGGACGGCCTTCACCCAAACCATGAGGGGTCCCGGCTTCTATCTTTGAACATTGACCTGACTGTCCGTTCCTGCGCAACACCCACCTCCTGACTATTGGTTAGAACACATGCACGCCAACACTCTGCCCCCCACTCACACTCACATATAGGCTCACCCCCCGCACGCCCCACCATTCATGCCCCTCCACCACTACTCCCATGTCTGCCATCAACATCACAGATCACTCACTCCATTGACACTATCACTTCATACAGACAGAAATCCAGGACTGTTCCCAGACGTGACAGTGCTTTTATTATTCCTATAAAAAGACATGATGAGTGCACGTCCGGCGCGGACATAAAGATGGCCGTGCTGAACGTGCGCTCTCTTTTAAACAAATCTTTTATAATAAACGATTTAATTTTAGACAAAAACCTTGATGGTATTCTTCTTATTGAGACATGGCTTGGCACTGATGCACCTGCTGTTCTCACAGAGGCTTGCCCCCCAGATTTTAACTTTTTATTTTCTACAAGGGGGGGTAGGAAAGGAGGTGGAACCGCCTCAATAACAAGGACCGAAATGTCTTCACGCGAGGTCTCTTTTAATACGTTTACATCATTTGAGCATCATGCGTTTGTTTTTAGCAGCCCTCCTATTTTAAGCATAACAGTTTATAGACCACCCCATTACTCCACCTCTTTTATCAGTCAATTCTCAGAATTTTTATCAATCATTTATGCTAAATACAATAGGATTTTAATAACTGGTGATTTTAATCTACACCTCAACAACGCCTCGGACCCAGTGTCCAGAGAATTTTTAAACCTCCTTCACAGTCTGGATTTTAAACAACATGTCACACAGCCGACCCACAATAGAGGGCGCACCCTGGACCTGGTCATAACCTATGGCCTGTCCGTGGGTGGGTCCTCTGTTGTGGATCTGGCCGTGTCTGACCACTTTTGCGTGTTTTTTAACATCACCAGTTTTAACCAGCGGGGGGCCCCTGTGAGAGCGATGAGGAGACGCTACCTGACTCCTGAAGTGGCTGCAAATTTTATCCAGATTTTACAGAGCACTCCTGCAGAAATTTTACCAGCACCGTGTGATTTTATTGTTGACACTTTGAACAATAAATTAAAGTCAACGCTGGACTCTGTGGCTCCACTTGTCACAAAAACTGTACGAACAAAACGTGCACCACCGTGGAGAAATGAAGAAACTAGAATACTGAAAAGAACCTGCAGGAGTGCTGAGAGGAGGTGGAGGAAATCCAAACTGACCATCCATAAAGAAATATTTTATCAACACCTCAAAACCTACAATAACACAATCAAGCAGGCAAGAACTTCCCATTTCAAAAAACTAATCTCCAACAATAAAAACAACCCCAAATTTCTATTCCACACCATTGAGCTTTTAACCAACGGTAATTTTAACAGGTGTCCCACAACAACGACTGACACCCTCTGCGAGGCCTTTGCAGACCACTTCAGGAGTAAAATCGATAATATTAGATCCAGTCTTTTATCACAGCAAATTTTAATCAACAACACTCCTGGATCATTGCTTCCACCTGAGGAGACACTGGAGAGTTTTGTCCTGGTTGATGCGAGGACACTTGGTCGAGTTTTCTCCCAAGTTAGGCCCACAACCTGCCTTTTAGATCCAATTCCCACACCGTTTTTCAAAACATTTTATGGATTCTTTGAGGAACATCTCTTATATATGGTGAATTGCTCTCTTCAGACAGGTGTCTTCCCCACCTCCTTTAAAACGGCGGTGGTGAAGCCCCTTCTGAAGAAGAGCAATCTAGACCCCAGCGTTTTAAATAACTATCGGCCAGTATCCAACCTACCATTTTTAAGTAAAATTTTAGAAAAACTTGTTTTTAACCAAGTAAATGATTTTTTAAACTCAAATGATATTTTAGAGAGGCATCAGTCTGGTTTTAGGATGAACCACAGTACAGAGACAGTCCTTTTAAAGATTTTAAATGACATCAGGTGTAACCTAGACAACAAAAAGCTCACGGTGTTGGTTCTACTGGATCTGACCGCCGCTTTTGATACAGTAGACCACCATATTTTATTGAATAGACTGAAGAACCTGGTTGGCCTCTCTGGTACTGTTCTTAACTGGTTCACCTCCTACCTTAGTGATCGAAGCTTCTTTGTAAGTATGGATACATGCTCCTCGAGAATCCATGAGACAAAGTGTGGGGTTCCCCAAGGGTCAATCTTAGGTCCAACCCTTTTTAATCTTTACATGCTTCCTCTTGGGGATGTCATCAGGAGCCACGGCATCAGCTTCCACAGCTATGCTGACGATACGCAACTGTACATCGCCGTGGCTCCTGATGACACAGGGCCAGTTGATGCCCTTTTTAACTGTATTTTAGATATCCAGTCATGGATGGCAGAAAACTTCCTACAGCTCAACCAGGACAAAACAGAAGCCTTAGTTATTGGTCCTGAAGGTCAGAGAGAGAAACTTTTTCCAAAATTGAAGGATTTTAAGCCATCTCAATCTGTAAAAAATCTGGGTGTGATCTTTGACTCTGAGCTTAGCTTTATCCCACACATCAAAAACATAACCAAGGTAGGTTTTTACCACCTGAAGAATATAGCCAGAGTCCACCCGTTTCTCTCTCAGGCCAGCACGGAGGTGCTGATGCACGCTTTTATCTCTTGTCGTTTAGATTATTGTAATGCCCTGCTCTCTGGTCTTCCAAAAAAGAGCATCACAAACCTACAATTACTACAAAACTCAGCTGCACGAGTACTGACGAGGACCAGAGGGCGGGAGCACATCACACCAGTTTTAGAATCGCTGCATTGGCTACCCGTGCGTTTCAGGATCGATTTTAAGGTTCTTTTATTAGTTTTTAAATGTCTTAATGGTCTTGGCCCGACTTATTTATCCGACCTGCTTTTATTCTATCATCCCTCGCGGACTCTGAGGTCCTCCGACACCGGCCTTTTAACCATTCCACATGTAAGCACTAAAACGCACGGGGAAGCGGCCTTCAGTTATTATGGTCCCCGACTGTGGAACAGCCTGCCGGAGAACCTCAGGGCCGCAGAGACTGTTGAGATTTTTAAAAAGAGGCTCAAGACACACCTTTTTAATCAAGCCTTTAATTGATTTTCTGATTATTTTAAATTTATGTCTTATCCTTATTTTACTTGACACTTTTACTGTTTTACTCCCTCAGTTCTTATTCCCAGTTTTTAGTCTTTACACCTTTTATCCCATTTACTGTTTTAGTCTGTTGTAGTCTTAGTACTCAAGGTAGTTTTCTCTGTCAACTGGACTGGGTTTCTTCTCTTGAAGACGTTTCGCCTTCTATCCAGAAGGCTTCTTCAGTTCTGAAATCGCTGGGGAGAGAGCTTGAAAATATATAGCCCCTGTGGACCATTTGCATGCTAATGATCCGGGTGGTCACCTGAGAGTCGTTAGCAGGGTCGTTGGTCGGGTCGTTCACCTAGTTTCTGTTGAGGTGTCTCCCCTTTGTCTGCTGGGTCACATGGTGGTGAGTCACTGGGTCTCCTGGAATGGTGTGAATGTTTGTTTTGCTGTTGGAAGGAGTGGAGGACTGCATTGTATGTGGGTGATAGGAAGTGCCTCAGGCCACCACCTCTGTTCAAGGATGGTTTCTCCAATTTAACATGGATAGCTTCCTTAACCCCCCTTTCAAACCAGCGGTCTTCTCTGGCCAGTATTCTTACTTGGCTGTCCTCGAAGGAGTGCCCACTCTCCTTTAAGTGTATTGCATCCTTAGCCAAGGACAAGAACATCACCATCTTACCAGCTGACAAAGGTAGGTGCACGGTCGTACTTAATACCACTGACTATGACACCAAGATACTCAGTCTCCTGACAGATACCGCCACATATGAGAAACTCAAGCGGGACCCCACCAGCTCATACAAGAAGAAGGTGGTAGACTTACTACAGAAGCTGGAAAAGGATAAAGCCATTGACAGACCACAATACTACCGTCTATATCCAGGAGAAACCATCCCTTGCATTTATGGATTGCCCAAGATCCACAAACCAGGGACCCCTCTCAGACCCATAGTAAGCAGTATCAATTCTGTAACCTACAACATTTCCAAATACTTGGCCTCCATCTTGTCTCCCATGGTTGGCAAGACCCCACACCACATCAAAAACTCCCAAGACTTTGCCCAAAAAGTCGTTGGACTCACACTACTTCCAGAAGAGACTATGGTATCTTATGATGTCACGTCACTCTTCACGTGCATCCCCACCGCCAGCGCCATAGACACCATCCACAAGCACCTTCTATTGGACAAGAACCTTACAGAAAGAACCACCTTAACACCGGCCCAAATCTGCACCATGCTGGACCTGTGTTTGAACACCACTTATTTCCAGTACAGAGAAGGCTTCTACAGGCAGAAACATGGCTGTGCCATGGGCTCACCAGTATCCCCTATAGTTGCCAACCTATACATGGAGAAGGTGGAATCCCAGGCCCTGACATCCTTCACAGGAACTGCGCCAAGCCACTGGTTCAGGTATGTTGATGACACCTGGGTCAAAATTCAAACACAAGAATTGGAAGCTTTCTCTGATCACCTCAACAAAACAGACGAACATGTAAAATTCACCCGGGAAGATGTAAAAGGAAACAGTCTGGCCTTTCTGGACTGCGCGGTCAAGATCACTGAGGACAGAAATCTCACCATCGAAGTCTACAGAAAACCTACACATACTGACCAGTACCTCCAGTTTGACTCTCACCATCCACTGGAACACAAGTTGGGAGTGATCAGAACCCTCCAACACCGGGCCAGAGAAATACCCACCACATCCCAAGGCAGAAAGAAGGAACAGGACCACATTAAGACAGCTCTCAAAACATGTGGCTACCCAGACTGGGCCTTCACCAGGACCTCAAGAAAGCGAGACCTCAGCGAAGGAGAGGAGGAGAGAAACAAACGTCGCAGCGTTTCCATCCCCTACCTGTCTGGAGTCTCGGAGAAGTTTAGGAGGATCCTCCAGAAACACGACATACCGGTTCATTTCAAACCCAGCAACACTCTCAGACAGAGGTTAGTACACCCAAAGGACAAGACACCAAGACCCAAACAAAGTAATGTTGTCTATGCTGTACAGTGCCAGGAGGAATGCAAGGAACTGTACATTGGGGAAACCAAACAACCTCTCCACAGAAGTATGGCACAACACAGACGTGCCACCTCTTCGGGTCAGGATTCAGCAGTCCACTTACACTTAAAGGAGAGTGGGCACTCCTTCGAGGACAGCCAAGTAAGAATACTGGCCAGAGAAGACCGCTGGTTTGAAAGGGGGGTTAAGGAAGCTATCCATGTTAAATTGGAGAAACCATCCTTGAACAGAGGTGGTGGCCTGAGGCACTTCCTATCACCCACATACAATGCAGTCCTCCACTCCTTCCAACAGCAAAACAAACATTCACACCATTCCAGGAGACCCAGTGACTCACCACCATGTGACCCAGCAGACAAAGGGGAGACACCTCAACAGAAACTAGGTGAACGACCCGACCAACGACCCTGCTAACGACTCTCAGGTGACCACCCGGATCATTAGCATGCAAATGGTCCACAGGGGCTATATATTTTCAAGCTCTCTCCCCAGCGATTTCAGAACTGAAGAAGCCTTCTGGATAGAAGGCGAAACGTCTTCAAGAGAAGAAACCCAGTCCAGTTGACAGAGAAAACTACCTTGGATACAATGACCTGGATGACTGAGAATCTACACAGACATAGTCTTAGTACTGTTTTACTGCTCCAATTCTTAGTTCCTCAGCTTTTAGCTTTTATACCTTTTATCCCATTTACTGTTTTAGTCCTTCAGTTTTTAGCTCCAGTGTCTCCTCATGGTGTTTCCTCATGGGGGCCTGCCAGGCTGGGAGATGTTTCCGGTCTACCGCTGGGGGTGCTGTCCCATTGTCGACCCTGGACTGGGTGGTTAGGGGGCTCTGTGCTTTGGCGTGGAGCCTCCGGACTGTCCGGGTCGGGGTGGTCTTTGTGGCGGTACCACCTGTGGTCGCGGACCGTGACCTCCCTCGGCCTGGTAGGCCTCCAAAGGTGGCGTCTCCTTCGCCTCAGGTCTCGGTGCCCAGCCATGTCTCAGCTTGCCTCAGCTTGTTTATGTGTGTGGGTGTGTGTGTAAGTGTGTTGTATGCATGTGTGTGTGTCTGTCCTTTTCTTAATTCTGTTGTTCTCTTTGCTGTTTTTATCCTTTGTGAGGCACTTTGTGCTACCTAGCGTATGAAAAGTGCCATATAAATAAAGATTGATTTGATTTGATTTGATTTGACAAGATTAACAGGAGAACAATTTTCTAAGCCTTATTAGATTGAATTGCATTTGTATTACTCTTCTATGTTCTGCTTGGTCATCTTTTTAAAAAAGATAGAACTACGGTAATAAAACTGCATTCTGTTGATCTAAAAGCAGAAGATATGAAAGAGTGTTGTGGTAAAGTGCCTGAAGTTGGGGGGGGGGGTTGTTTAGCATTTACCAGTAGCACCCTGTTTTTGATGATGAGCCTGAGACTCTTACTACCAAACTGCAGATATTTGGACACTAGACAATGTCAATTCTGTTATTTTAATCAATATTTTAGAACGTGGAGTGGAGCAGTAGTAGCTCAGTCTTCAGAAGAAGCCAGAACACCTTCAAAGCACTTCCAAGGTACCCTTAAGCAAGGTACTGGTCCCCCAAATGCTCACATAGAGCCCTGTGATGACTCATCCACAGTGGACCCCCAACCCCCCATTATGTCATGTTTTTCATCTCCTTTTCATCAATTCTTCTTGTCATGCTAATGTTTTAGCATAAACAAACAACATATGCTACTATATCCTCTTTAACAGGCTAATTTGCTCTCTGATCGGGATTGTGAGGATGGAATTTTACCTACGCTGTCGGAGCTGCTCGGTGGACGGTGCCTTCACGCCATTATCTATCTTGCATAATGTCGCAAAAGAGAAGTAAATTGAAGAGAAGCACAAAGTGGCTGCCTTAAAACATAAACAGCAGGAGCTGAAAAAAGAAAGTCTTGAAAATGCAGAGTTCCTGCTCAATACATGGTGGAGTTCATCTTTCAGCAATTTTCTGGATAATGAGATTATATAAAAGTCTGAGTTATAGTTCCAGTTACAAAGTGGAAGAGGGCAGAAAATGTCAGTCAGGGAACTTTTCACCGCAGATACGTAACTGTTTCTGCTGGATGAGAGGTGCCGGCGGGATGCTGCTCAGTAACTCCTGTCTGTTGAGGGTGATAAACAAATGCTTTTAGAAAACATAGTGTCTTTACAATTCATCCACTTTCACAATCTAAATTTGGTTTTCACAGACATTTTGGAGTCCAGAATTGTGCTGAGTTGCCTTCTGATCTTTTTCCGACTGACCTGGATGTGGAGGTAGATAAAGACTCGTTTATAAGTTCATCAGGCTGTAATAGAGAAATAATGTTCCAACATGTTTAAAGTGACAGAGTTCTTGTGTCACTGATCCATGATCTCTGAGAAAAAGGAAACATATAAATCATAAAGTTCACCATGAATGGTGAACACTGTCCAGAAAATGGACAAAGTGTGTAAACCCAGCTGGTCAGTTGTTATGTTGCCCCAAGTAGGGAGGAAGTGGATTGGCCACATAACACGTGGAGACTCTGGAGAAGCTCAGAATTGCGACGGTCGCCCCAAGACTTCGGGTTCATCAGTTTGCTGCTGAGCCGGTTCTATTGAGGTGGTTTAAACAGTGCTGCTGTGATTGGTGCACCCTTCACATGGCTCACGCAGCACCACTCTGATTGATAATGGGAAGTTCCCAGTGCTTGTCTCACAGGCGCTGAGGACACTTGTTGGATAATTCTTTTGCTCAGCTGGGAAAAAGAGAAAGGCAGTAATGCTATTACACTTAGCTAACCCTGAATAATCATGTCCAAAAAGACAGACAGATAGACACATTTTATTTTGTTGATGCAATCCTGATTCCCCCCGCCGCTTATCTGACAAATGTTGGTGTTTCCAACAGGCTCCTTACAAAATATGAAAAAAACTGTAACTGACAAAAAGCAGAGTAGATTTAGGTGACTCCAATAGAAACGTCTTTAAAGCTTTACATGTAAATTTCCTTTCAAATACTGAAAGTCATTTTGCTCACATATCTGAATTTAAAATTAAATTGTTTATTAAAAAATAATCAAAAATGTGCTGAGGTACATTAAAGTATGATTGTGCAGACACCAATTTAACTTATGTTAGCATTTATTTAGCTGTAATACTGGAAAATCAGATCCAATTAATGCAAAATCAAAACATTACTGTCAGGGACCAGAGGAGAACCCAAGAGTGACACCAGAGTACGGTTAAACACCACTTTATTTTCAGGGTTGTACAGACAGGCAGAGCTGAACCCGCTGGGAAGCAGGGACCGGGAGAGTCCGTCCACGGATGATGTCAGGAACAGAAGGTAGTCGGGTTTACTGGGGAGCAGTCAGGGTAGGATTGTCGGGGACAGGCAGGGTCGAGACCAGGCAGACGGGCAGGCAGGAAAACGCTGGAGAGACATGTGATCTACAGAGGACAATCTAACAGGGAGGCAGCATAGAGCAGGGACCTAAAAGGGCCTTGTGATTGCGCTGATTGGTCGAGGTTCCGTATCAGGACCTCCCCTTGTCGGACCAAGGGGAGGAGCGTCTCCTGCAGGATGTCGAAGTGGATCTCCTCCCGGTGGTTGCCAGGCAGCAACATTATTACCAAGCCCGTCCAGTGGTGGATGCCCCCAGGTGATGCCCGTCCAACGCCTGGGCTTGGAAGGAAGACACCGGTAGTTCGCGTTCGAGACCTAGCTGCCGGACCACCTTTCTGCCGATATGGCAGGCATCTGCACCAGAGTCGACGAGGGCGGCTAGGTCATGTGGGCCCCCGGGAAATAGGAAGCGAACCTGGAGCGAGAGGCGGGGTTGTTGGGGAGAAGAAGCAATAGGACTCACCTGTATCCCCCCAGTTACAGGTGAGTCTGGGCTTTTACTGGACAGGTTGCCACGAATTGGCTCTGTCCACCGCAGCAGAGGCACAGGTTGGACCAGCGGCGGCGCCTGCGCTCCTCCCCTGTGAGCGAGGTGTGGCCCAGCTGCATGGGTTCCTCTTCTCCAGAAGGTGCTGCTGGCTGAGGAGCGGCCTCTGTCGGGAACTCGTCTGCCACCGCGAGGTGCCTCATCTCACGTTTCTCCCGCAGACGAGCCTGAACCCGCAGATCCACTCGGAGGCCAATGGCCCCATCCAGGGAGCCGGGAACCTCATATACCACCAGTGCGTCTTTGATGTATGCTGCTAGCCCGTGCACAAAGGTATCCACCAATGCGGCCGGTCTCCACTTGCTCCAGCTGGCCAGTGTGCGGAAGTTGATGAAGTAGTCGGACACTGACCTCTCTCCCTGGCAGAGCATCATCAGCCGACATGCTTCTGAGGACCAGGAGTTCCCCAGACCGAACACCTTGTGGAGCTCGGTAACGAAAGCGGAGAAAGCTTTAGAAAGGCTCCGACTGGCGCTCCCACTCGGCTGTTCCCCAGAGCCACGCCCATTCGGTGAGGTGCGTGATGGTGTACACTACCTTGGCAGCCTCTGTCGCGAACATGGCTGCAGGGAGAACAGCAGGGAGCAGGTTACCACGAAGGTGTCGCAGATCTCTGGATCGCCTTCATAGCGTTCGGGTTCGCCAACCCAACGTTTGGGACCCTGTTGCAGTAACACAGGACCTGACATCAGTAGGGGAGGAGTGGGAGGCGCCGCCAGGTTCAGGCGTGCTGACAGCCAGCAGAGCTGTTCGGAGAGCACCACAAACGCCTGCTCATTTGCCTCCGCGGCGCATCTCGTCTCTGCGGCGGACGCCGCCACCGCCTCCTCATGCTGCTGCAGAATCCCCTCGATCCGTTCCAGACGGTCCAGCGGGGACGGGTTGTGCACTGGGTTAATTGATGGCCAGATTGTACTGTCAGGGACCAGACGAGAACCCAAGAGCGACACCAGAGTACGGTTAAATACCGCTTTATTTTCAGGGTTGTACAGGCAGGCAGAGTTGGACCCACTGGGAAGCGGGGACTGGGCGAGTACGTCCATGGGCGATGTCAGAAACAGAAGGCAGTTGGGTTTACCGGGCAGCAGGCAGGGTCTAGACCAGGCAGACAGGCAGGCAGTAAAACGCTGGAGAGTCATGTGAACTACAGAGAACAATCTAACAGGGAGGCAGCATAGAGCAGGGACCTAAAAGGGCCTTGTGATTGCGCTGATTGGCCACAGGTGCGCGGGGTGAAAGAGGACCCAAGGGGCCGCCCGCAGCTGTGACAAATTACAAAGAAAAGTTGCCTGGACTCTAACTGCAGTAGCCCTGCGCTCTGTGAATCACTGTTAAGAACTTAAATATTATAAATAGAGAAAACATAATTTTCTTTTGTTCACCATTAAATAGTCAACCGATGTTTTCAAAGATGTCAGGATTCAAACATAAAAGAGAAATAAAAATCGAAACCTTCAAAAAGGCCATCAGTGGCAGGAAGTGCAACAATTCCATGGTAACATTTTGCTGTCATTAAACTACAGAACACGTGTTCTCATGCTCCACCACCTCCACGCTGGTGTATGACCTCAGCATGTGTCTCATCTTAGTAAACTGTACGAGATGAACAAAGCTTCAGTCTCAATCTTCCTGTTGTTAGAGATGCCGTCTGCCTCTTGACTCCAGTTGAAAAAATATGTGGTCAACCAGAAAGGGGACATCTTAAATATGCAAATTGACTCCTAGTGTTGAGGAGGAGGAGATCTTCCCATCAGTTATCTGACTTTCTCTGTTGCATGTAAATTGGCACAAGGAACCAGATGTGACGAAATGCCAACGTCCAATTCTGAGCACAGCTGCACAGCCAGGGTCCTGTTGCTGTGCCACAGATCTCAACATTCCTTATACTTTCTGATCTGCTGCTTCATGCTGCTTGTGGAGGTCCTCTATTGAGGTTTAATGTGAGATGTAGAAAACTGGAAGACTGGCCGATTTGATGAGGATTGTGTCAGGTGTAGTTCCTCTGGTTCCTTTTTATTTTGCTTTGCATCATCTTCAGGCTGGTCTTCATGTTGTGAGAGTGAATAAGTAAATACCCCTCTGCCTGTTTCAACATTCCCTCATTATTGTCATCATCAATTCAAAGCAGTAACCTGCTACAAGTGGTGAGATCTTTTCATCTGTTGAGTCCCATGTATAAAACACATGATTCAGATCTTTGTAGTGAATCAGGAATAACAAGTCACTATTGAACCATATTGCCCGGATGCGGGTCACCGGGGCCCCCTCCTGGAGCCAGGCCTGGGGGTGGGGCATGTTGGCGAGCGCCTGGTGGCCGGACCTCTGCCCATGGAGTCCGGCCGGGCGCAGCCCGAAGAGGCAACATGGGACCCCCTTCCCGTGGGCTCACCACCTGCAGGAGGGGCCAAGGGGGTCGGGTGCATTGTGTTTTGGGTAGCAGCCGGAGGCAGGGACCTTGGCGGTCTGATTCCCGGCTGCACAAACTGGCTCTAGGGACATGGAATGTCACCTCTCTGGTGGGAAAGGAGCCTGAGTTGGTGCGCGAGGTTGAGAAGTTCCGACTAGATATAGTTGGCCTCACCTCGACGCACGGCAAGGGCTCTGGAACCAGTCTTCTTGAGAGGGGTTGGACTCTCTACCACTCTGGAGTTGCCGATGGTGAGAGGCGACGAGCAGGGGTGGCAATTCTGGTTGCTCCCCAGCTCAGTGCCTGTGTATTGGAGTTTACCCCGGTGGATGAGAGGGTAGCCTCCCTTCGCCTTCGGGTGGGGGGACGGATCCTGACTGTTGTTTGTGCCTATGGTCCAAACAGCAGTTCAGCGTATCCACCCTTTTTGGAGTCCTTAGAGGGAGTGCTGGAGAGTGCCCCTTCTGGGGGCTCCCTCGTCCTCCTGGGTGACTTCAATGCTCACGTTGGCAATGACAGTGTGACCTGGAGAGGTGTGATTGGGAAGAACGGCCCCCCTGATCTGAACCCGAGTGGTGTTTTGTTATTGGACTTCTGTGCTTGTCTCAGATTGTCCATAACGAACACCTTGTTCAGACATAAAGGCGTCCACATGTGCACTTGGCACCAGGACGCCATAGGCCGCAGATCGATGATCGACTTTGTGGTTGTGTCATCGGATTTGCGGCCGCATGTTCTGGACACTCGGGTGAAGAGAGGGGCGGAGCTGTCAACTGATCACCACCTGGTGGTGAGTTGGCTCCGATGGTGGGGAAGGATGCTGGACAGACCTGGCAGGCCCAAACGTGTTGTGAGGGTCTGCTGGGAACGCCTGGCAGGGTCCCCTGTCAGAAGGAGCTTCAACTCACGCCTCCGGGAGAGCTTTGACCATGTCCCGGGGGAGGTGGGGGACATTGAGTCCGAGTGGACCGTGTTCCGTGCCTCCATTGTTGAGGCAGCTGACCGGTGCTGTGGCCGCAAGGTGGTTGGTGCCTGTCGTGGCGGCAATGCCCGAACCCGCTGGTGGACACCAGCGGTGAGGGATGCCGTCAAGCTGAAGAAGGAGTTGTATCGGGCCTTACTGGCCTGTGGGACTCCTGAGGCAGCAGATGGGTACCGGCGTGCTAAGCGGAGTGCAGCTACGGCGGTTGCCGAGGCAAAGACTCGGGCATGGGAAGAGTTCGGTGAGGCCATGGAGAATGACTTTCGGACGGCCTCGAAAAGGTTCTGGACCACCATCCGGCGTCTGAGGAGGGGGAAGCAGTGCACTGTCAACACTGTGTATAGTGGTGATGGTGTGCTGCTGACCTCAACTCGAGATGTTGTGGATCGGTGGAAGGAATACTTCGAGGACCTCCTCAATCCCACCAACACGCCTTCCAGTGAGGAAGTAGGGCCTGGGGACCTGGAGATGGGCTCTCGTATCTCCGGGGTTGAAGTTGCCGAGGTAGTCAAAAAACTCCTCGGTCCAAGGCCCCGGGGGTGGATGAGATCCGCCCAGAGTCCCTTAAGGCTCTGGATGTTGTAGGGCTGTCGTGGTTGACTCGACTCTGCAACATCGCGTGGACATCGGGGGCAGTGCCGCTGGATTGGCAGACCGGGGTGGTAGTCCCTCTTTTTAAGAAGGGGGACCGGAGGGTGTGTTCCAACTATAGGGGGATCACACTCCTCAGCCTCCCTGGTAAGGTCTATTCAGGGGTACTGGAGAGGAGGGTCCGCCGGATAGTCGAACCTCGGATTCAGGAGGAGCAATGTGGTTTTCGTCCTGGGCGTGGAACAGTGGACCAGCTCTACACCCTCAGCAGGGTCTTCGAGGGTGCATGGGAGTTTGCCCAACCAGTCCACATGTGTTTTGTGGACTTGGAGAAGGCATTCAACTGTGTCCCTCGGGGGGTCATGTGGGGGGTCCTCCGAGAGTATGGGGTGTCGGGCCCGCTGATACGGGCCGCCCGCTCCCTGTACGATCGGTGCCAGAGTTTGGTCCGAATTGCTGGCAGTAAGTCGAACTCGTTTCCGGTGAGGGTTGGCCTCCGCCAGGGCTGCCCTTTGTCACCGATTCTGTTCATAATTTTTATGGACAGAATTTCTAGGTGCAGTCATCGTGTTGAGGGGATCCGGTTTGGTGACCTCAGGATCGCGTCTCTGCTTTTTGCGGATGATGTGGTCCTGTTGGCTTCATCGGCCCGTGACCTCCAACTATCACTGGATCGGTTCGCCGCCGCATGTGAAGCGGCTGGGATGAGAATCAGCACCTCCAAATCCGAGGCCATGGTCCTCGACCGGAAAAAGGTGGAGTGCCTTCTCCGGGTAAAGGAGGAGATCCTGCCCCAAGTGGAGGAGTTTAAGTACCTCGGGGTCTTGTTCACGAGTGGGGGAAGAATGGAGCGGGAGATCGACAGGCGGATCAGTGCGGCGTCCGCAGTAATGCGGGCTCTGCACCGGTCCGTAGTGGTGAAGAGAGAGCTGAGCCGAAAGGCGAAGCTCTCGATTTACCGGTCGATCTTCGTTCCTACCCTCACCTATGGTCATGAGCTTTGGGTAATGACCGAAAGAACAAGATCACGGGTACAAGCGGCTGAAATGAGCTTCCTCCGTAGGGTGGCTGGGCTCTCCCTTAGAGATAGGGTGAGAAGCTCTGCCATCCGGGAGGAGCTCGGAGTAGAGTCGCTGCTCCTCCGCGTTGAGAGGAGCCAGATGGGGTGGCTTGGGCATCTAGTCAGGATGCCCCCTGGACGCCTCCCTGGTGAGGTGTTCAGGGCATGTCCCTCTGGTAGGAGACCCCCGGGGAGACCCAGGACACGTTGGAGAGACTATGTCTCTCGACTGGCCTGGGAACGCCTGGGGATCCCTCCGGATGAGCTGGAGGAGGTAGTTGGGGAGAGGGAAGTCTGGGCTTCTCTCCTTAGGCTGCTGCCCCCGCGACCCGACCCCAGATAAGCGGTAGAGGATGGATGGATGGATGGATGGATGGATGGATGGATATTGAACCATATTCCGATTTTATTCCCTTTTTTCCAATAAATACTATTTGCAATATATGATCCTAGGAATTTGCTGGCAAACTGCTGTTGACTTCACCTTTAACGCACTGGATAAACCAGTCTCAAACAGTCCGTCTGATTGGTTCACTAACCCGAGTCAAAGAATCACCAGAAAAACTGCCAACTCAAAGACTTGGTTCACTGATTTCACTCTAATAGTCAATCATTGTAATAAGTTTAACATGGCAATTACCAAGTGTTTAGGTGTCCTGGCACTCTCAAGATGAAGATGGAGTTCTACATGTAACAGGAACCAGTTTTGTTTATTCCTCTGATTTGCTGATCTCTCTACAGTATCAGGGACAGACTGCAAAGGGGCTGCTGCAAGAAGCAAGTCAACCTCAGCAAGACTAATTTCAAATGAAATGGCACATGGTGGTGCAGGGCTTCACAACTGGATTTTTTTAAATGAGCTTCGGCCTTATCTAACAGACATCTGCTGTTGTAAAATTGTTGTGTCTAAGAGTAAAACACGTTTGTAGCCCTTCACAATGGTCAGTGGAAAGGTAAAACCCTAGCCTTCCCTCTCTGTCCAAGGCCAGAAACATTGAATTGTATCCTAGCGGGCTACAAGACCAATTGTCGGCACAACCAGATCCTAAAGTGTCTTGCAGCAGTGCTTAGAAAGTCCTTCCTCATCTTTCATCCCATTGGCAGGATAAATAATTTGTCAGAGAGGGCAGGGTGAACCCAGAATCAACTCAACAAGACCTGACACTGATCAGGCAGGACAAAGTATTGGGAATTGCTGGTAGACTTGTGCCAGAAGCTTTGCTTTGCAGGTGAGATCACTACCTGCGAGCAGACCTACTTTGTGGGCAGTCTCACCAAAGCTTGTCTACATCATTGAGCTCACGGTGCCTTGGGAAGGTGCAATGGAGGAAACCTAGGAGCTGTGCATTGATCCAAACAACAAGGTTGACCCCACCTTCATTCAGAGTCTCATCGGTGTCTCAAACATGAATGCAAGTACAGATATGAACATGTGATTCTTTACATACAAATTTATGGACTGATGAAAGTAATTAATTGGAAAGAATACACAACTCTACATTTGGCACACATCATCATGGAAACATCCTTCCAACCCTTAAGTATATTGGAGAAAACACCATGATGTTGACCTGATGTTGACCATCAGCTATCTTGTTTCCTGAGAGCTCAGGATGTTTCGGGTCTCTGAACATCAGGCTCGGAACATCAAAAGGCTCTGCTGTGGGGCTGCCGAATTCCAGACTTAAAATTTAACCATTGAGCCTTAGAAGAAAACAGGAGGAATTCACATGCAAAACAAATGAATTTGTTTTACAAACTGATATGTCACAACTTGGATTGATGATAGATTTGCGTCGTAGGTCTCTGTAATCTGCATGAGTCTGTGTGGACCTATGCCACTCTCCCAGTGCCCATTGGGATAGACTCCAGCTCGTGTGGGACCCATAATGCCTGGCATGCATAGGGACATGGACCCCCCCCATTCTCATATTTAATTTATTTAATTTTTGTTATTTTGCATGTAATGTTTTAGTGTGTTGCTGGTGGTTAAAATGAGTGAGGCTCACGCAGGCATTTTTGGGGCAGCTTCGGGGTCTTCGGGGGAAAAAGAGCGCGCAGATTTTTCGAGAAGACCGGAGGTGAAGCATTAGACAGGACGGTAGGCTCCACGTTGTGTGACTGTATTGACCGCTAGATTAAAGTTATAAAAAGAACCCACCCATGCACGCCTGGACATTCAATTATTGTAGCCAAGTGTGCAACAAATATTGGAGGCACCGCTGGGATTAATTAACGTCGAGTTAAGTGTGACGAGAACGCACACAGAGAGCTTGGAGTGATGACGACGGGAACGCACAGCTTCGGAGGCGCGGCGGCCTCCGACATGCAGGATCTTGAGGAGCTGGCAGACACAGTGTCACGGAGACTATGGCTGCTGCAACTGGATCAGCTGAAAGAGGTGTGTGTCTTGGCCAAGATCTCATGTGGAAATGTCACAACAAGACGGGCGTTAATCAGTCGGATCATAGAGTCTTTGGACAGTACTATTAATACAGAAGAGGAGGATGTTGCTTTGTATTTTCTCAAGAACATATTAAAATCAGTGGAACAGATTAAAGAAACTGATGAAGACACAGAGACAGATGAAAATGCAGAGAACACAGAACAAGATATCCAGCAAATGGCAACAGAAATGAGCCTAGCAGAGAAGTATTCACAGCTACAGAAGAACAGTCAAGCTCTGCAAGATGAAGTGAGGAGGTTGAGTGAGAGAGTGAACAGTGCATCACCGAACCTACCACCAGCTCCACAAGTTGTGCCACCTGCAGCTGTGAACAGACTCCCAGAAGTGACAATAAGGAAAGATTTCAAGATTTGTGGTCAGATAGGGGAAAGGGGGCAGAAAGACCGGCTCTCGTACACAAACCTTATGCATCAGATTGACAGAGGCCTTAGTAGGGGACACAGCGAGGCTGAAGTTGTGGAGGCGGTGGTCAAGTCAATCAGCCCAGGTTTGGCTATTCGAGATATGCTTGAAATAAAAAGTGACCTCACCCTTACCCAGTTAAAGACCATACTAAAGGGACACTTCAAAGAGGACAGTTCAATAGACTTGTATCACCGACTAGTCAACATGACACAGGACAGTCGTGAGTCACCCCAAAACTTCCTGTTTAGAGCCATTGAGTTAAAAGAGAGACTTTTGCTCGCTTCAAGAGAGGTCGGATCAGATGAACAGTATAGTCCTGAGCTTATTCAGAAGAAATTCTTGAGGTCAGTTAGTACTGGATTATTAAGTGACCACATTAAGTTCCAGCTTAAACCCTTTCTTGATGACCTGACAGTGACGGATGAGGTACTCATTGACAAGATGAACGAAGCAGCTAGTGTTGAGTCAGAGAGACAGTCCAAGCAGAGAAAGAACATCACTGGCAAAGTGCCAAAAGTGAATGAGCTACGAACAGACATGAGAGATAGTCAGTGTCAGGATGTAGCTGAGGCTAGAGTCGGAAATCGAGAGCAATCAGCTGAAGTTATGAAGCCTAAAAGCCGTAAAGCACCTGTTTTAGCTAAAGAGGGAGAATCGGAGCTTTATGAGACAGTCAAGTTGCTTAGAGAAGAAATGGCTGAAATCAGGAAAAGCTTAGCTAACCCCAAGGGACCTGCCCACCAAACTAAAACAAGTGCTAAGAGAGGATGTGGGGTGTGTAAAGAGCAAGGATTAGGTGACCAGTGTGGACACTGTTTCAAGTGTGGACAGTCAGGGCATTTTTCTAGAGGCTGTAGAAGACAAAGATTGGTAGAGAGATCTGACAGCATGAGGGTGACAATGCAGACTGCCGGCCCCAGACACCATCAACATCGAGCCAACCAGGAACAGATGACCGGGTGCACGGACTTCTATGTGACCGCATCAGGCAGCTGGAGGCGGAGCTTGAGAGGGGTCGGGAGGCCCGACAGACGGTGAGTGCCACTTATGCCAGCCATCTCTCCCTACATCGTCAAGCTAAGCTTAAGGCCCTCATTGGAAAAAAATGCATCGTGAATTGTTTCTTTGATGGAGTAGCAACAACCGCCCTGTGGGACACGGGTTCACAAGTAACCATCATCAATGAGAGTTGGAGGAGATCCTGCCTTTCACACACCACACTTCGCAGCATGGATGAGCTTCTTGAAGAGAATGAGACTCTTGTTGGTAGAGCTGCAAACCAGACACCCATACCTTTTGCAGGCTGGGTTGAACTGACATTTGAGCTAGGGTCAAACAGAGGTCCACGGCCAGAGCTACATGTGCCAGTCCTAGTCTCCAACGAGCCAGGGGTAGCAGAGCCACCAATTATTGGCTATAATGTCATTGAGCTCATCGTGAAGAATGGGATGGAGCAGCACCCAGAAGTTACACCTGCTGTTGTGAGTGATGCTTTCTCCATCGACTGTAAGAAGACAAACATGCTGATTCAGCTGGTGCAGAGCCACGACAAGCATGACAAGGAGGGTGTGGTGAAAGTGGGAGGACAAAAGACAGTAATTCCAGCAGGGCAGACAAGAGAAATCAACTGTAGTGTAAGGACTGGTCCCCTTTCACAAAACAGGAAGTCTTGTTTGAGCCAGACGAGATCCAAAAATGGCCTGAAGGTCTGACCATTCCAGAGACTGTTATCTGCCTGTCTAAAGGAAACTGGTCCAAAGTTGCAATCCCTGTCACTAATGATAGTAACTATAACATCATCCTAACACCTCGCACCATTCTGGGTCATGTCCAGCAAGTCAAGTCGATCTACCAGGCTGATGTAAGGCCAGCCTGCACCAATGAGAACACCACTGACACAGCGAGTACAGGTGAAAAGACAGACAGTAAAGCTCGTCGTGTTGAGAGTCAGGAAGAGGATCAAAGACAGCAGGACACACAGAAACATGAGTCATGGGATCCTCCAGTACCAATTGATCATCTGTTACCAGGTCAGCAACAGAAAGTGAAAAAGATGCTACGAGAAGAGTGTAATGCATTCTCAAAGGATGAGAACGATGTTGGGTGCATTCCATCTCTGCAGCTGAAAATCAGACTGAGTGACACGACTCCTGTGCGACGCACCTACACCTCAGTTCCAAAACCGCTGCACAAAGAGGTGAAGGAATATCTGGAGGACCTGCTGAATAGAGGATGGATTAGAAAATCCAGGTCTTCATACTCTTCACCGATTGTCTGTGTACGTAAGAAGGATGGAAGTCTACGTTTATGTGTGGATTACAGGGAGCTAAACCAGAAATCCATTCCTGACCGACACCCCATCCCTCGAGTACAAGACCTGCTGAACAGCTTGAGCGGAAGTGTGTGGTTTTCAGTGCTGGACCAGGGCAAGGCATACCACCAGGGTTTCCTGGAGGAAAGTAGCAGACCACTCACAGCTTTTATAACACCATGGGGTTTGTACGAGTGGGTCCGGATTCCCTTCGGCCTGTCCTCAGCCCCAGCAGAGTTCCAGCGCAGCATGGAGGAATGCCTCACAGGTCTGAGAGACGTGTCCTCACAGCCGTATTTAGATGACAACCTCGTCCACAGTAAAACCTTTGAGGAGCATCTAAATGACATGAGGGAGGTGCTACGTCGTTATCAGGCACACGGAGTAAAGCTAACAGCTAAGAAGTGTGAAGTGTTTAGAGACCAGGTGAAATTTCTTGGGAAGATTGTATCAGGAGATGGCTACTGCATGGACCCAGCGGAGATAGCACCTGTGCAAGCACTCAAAGGTCGCAAACCTGAGACAGTTGGAGACCTGAGGAAGATGTTGGGATTCCTGTCCTACTACCGCCAATACATTCCTAACTTCTCACGCATTGCAAAGCCTTTGTACAGCCTGCTGTCCACTGATAAGACCCCAGGTAGTAAAGTCAAAGAGTCAAAAGTAAACAGGAGCAGGGGAAAGCAGAAAAAGTCAGATCAGTCACCCTCAAGCCAGCGAATCATCTGGACAGAAAAACACCAAGAAGTGCTTTGCCAGCTTTTGGAGTACCTGCTGAGTCCACCGCTCCTGGGTTACCCCGATTTTGAAGAGCCCTTTGTGCTTCACTGTGATGCCTCACAGGAGGGACTCGGCGCAGTACTGTACCAGAGACAACGAGGCAGGTTGGTTGTTATCGGTTATGGCTCAAGGACACTAACAGCTCCAGAAAAGAACTACCATCTCCACTCTGGAAAGCTGGAGTTTTTGGCCATGAAGTGGGCCATCTGTGAAAGATTTCGGGAGTATCTTTACTATGCGCCTTCATTCACTGTCTACACCGATAATAATCCTTTAACCTACGTCCTCACAACAGCGAAGCTAAACGCCACGACTCACAGGTGGATTGCTGAGTTAGCAGACTTTAACTTTTCCATCAAGTACAGGCCGGGGAAAGCGAATGGAGACGCTGATGGCTTATCACGTATGCCGCTGGATATGGAGCAGTACATGGAAACCTGCTCACAGGAAATGGAGCCAGAGGTAATCACAACAGTCACGCAGACACTCCAACTAGATTTTTATGAGCGTGAGCCCTGGATGTGTCCAGCCACAATCACTGCAGCAAGTACTGATGTAGAATGTGAAAGAGTAGCCTCACCAGTGAAAGAGATCAGCATTGAGACACTAAAAAAAGCACAAGAAGAGGACCCTGTCATTGGAAAGGTGAGAGAGTTCGTCATCAAAGGACAGTGGCCACGTCTGAGAGACAGGCAAGACAGCATTTCCGCTCTCATAAGAGAGAAGACCAAACTGTATGTTAACAAAGATGGCATCCTGTACAGAAAATCGGTGACCAGAAACCAACTAGTATTACCCAAAGTATTCCATCCACTGATTTACAAAGAGTTGCATGAGGAGATGGGACACCTCGGAGTTGAGCGAACACTGAGTCTGATCCGTGATCGATTTTACTGGCCGCACATGCAGAGAGACGTGGACCATTATGTGACCAAAGTGTGTAGCTGCTTGAAACGGAAACGCCCAAACAAGCCAACCAGAGCACCGCTGGTTAGTATAGTGACCACATACCCATTTGAAATGGTGTCAATTGACTACCTGCATCTGGAGAGCTGTAAGGGAGGGTATGAGTATATTTTGGTGGTAGTAGACCATTTCACTCGCTTTGCCCAGGCGTATGCTTGCACCAACAAGTCAGCAAAGACAGCGGCTGAGAAGATCTTTGGAGACTTTGTACTCAAGTTCGGCTTTCCTTCGAAACTGCACCATGATCAAGGTAGGGAGTTTGAGAATAAGCTGTTCTCTAAGCTCGAAGAATACAGTGGCATCCAAGGCTCCCACACAACACCTTACCATGCAGCAGGAAACGGTCAGGCTGAGAGATTGAATAGAACACTGCTGTCCATGCTAAGAACTCTGTCAGACGAAGCAAAGGCAGATTGGAAGAGCTCCTTAGCCAAAGTGGTGCACGCATACAACTGTACACGCAGTGAAGCGACAGGATACGCTCCATACTACCTTCTGTATGGGAGAAACCCCCGACTACCTGTTGACATCATGTTCGGTCTGACTCCAAGTGACCAGAGCGCATCTCACAGTGACTATGCCAGCAAATGGAGAAGTCGGATGCAAGAGGCATACAGGATAGCATCACAGACCGCTCAGAGTCACCAAAGTAGAGCAAAGAAGTTGTATGACAAGAAAACACATGGAGTTGAGCTTCAGCCAGGGTGTCGAGTGCTGGTGAGAAACGTCAGGGACAGAGGAGGACCAGGAAAACTCAGATCTTACTGGGAGGAAAAAGTTCATATTGTGATCGAGAGAAAGCACAAAGATAGTCCTGTGTATGTTGTGAGACCAGAGAAAGGAGTGGGTAGGACTAGAGTTCTTCACAGGAACTTGTTATTGCCCTGTGACTTCCTGCCCATGGAAGAAGACAAGTTTGAAAGAAGAAAGGCAAAGACAAAGTCGAACACAGTCAAAAGAAGACGACGTCAGGAAGTGCAGAACGACGGAGAGTCTGAGAGCAGTTCAGATGATGAAAACAACTGGAGATTTATCACCACACATCCGAGAGAGCCGTGTGACTGTGTCAGGAGTCAGCTGAGAGCTAGTGCTGAGGAATTCCAGCCCCAAGCAGCTGAGAGACAACCGGAACAAGACGAGGGAGGTGAACAGCTGGACAGAGAGGATGACATTAAAATGGAGTCAGAGGTGGAGGACAGGGGAGATGCAGAGGCTGAGCAGGTTGAGTCTTCTGATGAAGCAGACGAGATGAACTCTGAAGAGAGGGTGTCAGCTGATGAAGCGGACGAGAGGGACCCTGAGTTGCAGCCAGCTCCCACAAGAAAATATCCTTTACGACACAGACAGCCACCTAAGACACTCACTTACAAAACATTAGGTCAACCATCTGTCACACGTGGGGATGAATGATGTTGTAAAAGTTGATGTGCAGGTGTGAAGACAAGTTCATAGTCACATGTTGAGTTCATTGTTGTGACAAAGTAAGAAGAGAAGTGAGTTCACAGGAAGGTTTTCAAGTTAAGTAAAAACTGAGTTTTGTAAGAGGTTTATTCACTTTCAGTTCATGAGATTAGTACCAGGAAGTAGACCGCAAACATATAAGGACACTGAGAAGTAGGTTATGCCTACAGTGTAAATGTGGGTTTAAATGGGTTATGGGCAGAAGTATGGTTATTACCTTTCAGTCAAGATTCAGATCCTACACAAATGGTGGAGTAGCATTTCAGATGTCACCTGGCCAGTGATGTCTGTTGCTTCCTCATGGCATGAAGAGGGAGATGCATGTCATGTTATGAACTGTCGCTATACAGAAGGAATCTTCTACAGACTGACTCCCAATAATCTGCCTCCAGAACTCATCAGTTGAGGACTACGACCTCTGGGAAACTCGGAATGTCGAGACGACATTTATATTGGAGGGGAGAGTGTGGGACCCATAATGCCTGGCATGCATAGGGACATGGACCCCCCCCATTCTCATATTTAATTTATTTAATTTTTGTTATTTTGCATGTAATGTTTTAGTGTGTTGCTGGTGGTTAAAATGAGTGAGGCTCACGCAGGCATTTTTGGGGCAGCTTCGGGGTCTTCGGGGGAAAAAGAGCGCGCAGATTTTTCGAGAAGACCGGAGGTGAAGCATTAGACAGGACGGTAGGCTCCACGTTGTGTGACTGTATTGACCGCTAGATTAAAGTTATAAAAAGAACCCACCTATGCACGCCTGGACATTCAATTATTGTAGCCAAGTGTGCAACACTCGCTTGTGCCAATGATTAGCACAAGGGTTTTATATAGAATTTAGATGTGTGAATTACCTTGGGGCAAAATTGAACACTTACAAACATGGCCAAAAGTGTTGCTACCCCTCTGTTCAAGATGGAAAGCTCCACAGGTCACTGAAATATTTTGAAACTAACCAATGTAGAAGAAAAACAATTACTAAAATCTTCTGTTTGGTGACATGATGTGTACCAGCCTGAATATGTGACCAGAGAAAGTGAAGGAGGGAGTTGTGTCAGGAGCTTACAGCTGTCATCAATGTACCACTGCATTAACAGCTGCCTTCTAAAGCCACTCCACTCAGACCTTTTCATGTTTCCAGCCTCTCATTGCGTTGTCTTCTTCCTGATTATTCTCCTTTCACCTCAACACATTTCACTCTAATGCATTTTTCTTTACCTTAATACATTTCTTTTCCCTGGGCACGTGGAGGCAGGAGCTGCTGGAGCTCCACATATTGATTGTTGTGGAGAATTTGATGCTGCTCTTCTCTCCCCTTCACCCTGGGGGAGTTTTAAATGGAAACACATTACTATGAATCACACAGCAGGGAGCTCCATGATTGATAGAATTGCTTACTATTTACTAGTCACTGTCTGGAGATAAGCTCTGAATTTATGGAGTATTGAAAATCCTTGCCACAGCTACATGTGGATTAGAGTAAAGAATGCTCCCACTGAACGGCTGCTTAAGACACCTGGCTAACAGATAAAGTGGTAAGCAAAGAAAGAATTTCATTTTCAGAAAATGGAGATTTCTGTCCCCTTCAGTAAAATGTGATTGCAGTTTTTATTTATTGCTGTGAGATCATCATCATTGCACCCTTTGAATGCAAGTCAAAGGAATCAAAAGATGCTGATGCTGATGATTTTTACTTGTCAATTAACATCTCACTCTTTGGTTTGTGTCACGTAGTGCGCAATGGCCTTATAGACTTTGACAAGCACTACCTTATGACATCTTTATGTCCTCACGTCGGGACTATGACAAATTCCTATCTTTCTCCCTGAACGACAGGGAAGCTTAACTTCCTCTAAAATGTCAAAAAATAAATTATCAAATCTCTACTGTTTTGGTTACATTTAGTCCTACACGAGAACAGTCTAAGGAGCTGGTTCAGAATCCTCTTCTCAGGAAGATTGAAGCTCCCTCATGTTCTCCTGCAGCATTTCCATCATTAAACCTGGTGCAGTTCAGCATTTGTGGACATCAACAAGGAAACAGAGGGCACTTTATCTCTGCAGCAAAACTAAATGCTCATTTGATAGATTGAGTCCCAAGCCCCGCCCTCACCTGTGTCCATGGGCAGGGCATGACGCTGGGTTTGTGCATGATGATTGGACGATCTGTCAGAAGGCTGAATCCCTGTTTGACCAACTGATGTTGAAGCAAACACAGACAAAGGAGTGTTTTGTGGCTCATAAAGAGCAAAAGAAAAACTGCAGCTGTTTGCTTGGTGATTTACTCCATTTCTATTAAAATACCATATAAATAAACCACAATTATATCCCCTTCAATTTAACACAGTTCTCATCTCCTTGTATAATATACTTCATAGTTTAATGAAGCTGCGTTTGTTCATTTATACATTGATATTATATGCCAAAGCAGCCAACAAGCTGCACATTAACGTCACTAAAAAGACAAAGACATGTTTATGTGGAGAGACTTTGTATGAAATATTGGTCGACTCGATGAAAAATAAGCCTCAGTGGTACAACTGGGTCCCAGATCATTTTCTTGAAAGAGTAGGATTTACCTGTGAATAAATGAGCTTCTCTCTGAAACACCATCATCTGCATCACAGGTGCTTAAAAGTGCACCTTTAAAATTAGGGAAACACCCCACTATTGGATGTGAAATGATCATTTTTCACACCTGTTGCTTTTCTCTTTCTCTATTTAAGCTGTTCAAAAAAAACTTGTCTTGCTGTTGAGCAACTGTTATGTTTGCATAGTTGATGAGAACGATTGAGGATGTGAGAAATGTGGCAGGATCCATTTTTAGGTCATTTAGATCTTTTCAGTTGTTGTTCATTCAAACACTGTTTAGCCGTTTGGGTTTTGTTAATCCTCTGTTGGTGTTTTTCAAACTGGGTTTTGTTAATCCTCTGTCAGTCTTTTTCAAACTAGTCTGCTGAAATCTAAGAATTGTTTTTAAATTTATGAAGTAAATTCAAGTAAATTATGTTCTGTTACTTCTTTCTTTCCTCCAACATGCCTTTATGGCTCCACTTCTGCTTCTGAGGGTCCACATCTGCTGCTGCACATAGTTATTTTAATTGCCAAATGTTTAGAATAGGAATTGGTTTGGTTGAATCTAGTCTAATTCCTAAAAAATATGGCACTCTTACTCTTACTAAACAAACAACACAAACCTGCTTAACCTGGCTGTCAGTGAAGAAATGAGCTGAAGGACCGAATTCCTCTAAATCCTCTCTTCAGCCTTGTCTTGGTTCCACAAAGCAGAGTGGTTCAGTGTGGAGCAGAAGAGACAAGTCCAAGGAATCTACACTTGACGGGCCAGAACAGGACCGTGCCAACACTAAAATCAGGAATGCAGCACCTACATTTCACTGGACGTTTTCTGCATCTGCTATGTAAAAGGAGGAAACCTCCTCACCTGTTTCTGACTATATGATAAGTAGTCCCTATTTTTAATGCACTTATATGCACACAAGTCTGTAGTGATACTCTGTCACAGAGTCACAGCTCATCAGGAGATATAACTAATTGGTGCACTGGACACAGCCTTTGGAGAAGCTAGGGCTTCAGTTCAGCGCTCAAGGACACTTGCACATACAGACAGCAGAGCCCAGGATCAAACCAATGACCTTCATATCACTATAACCACCGCTCTACACGTGACTCACAGCTGCCAGATGACAAATGGTCTATCATTTTTTATGAGAAGGAATTTCATTTAAAGATGGGAAGCCCAGTCCGAAGAGGTGTAGGGTTCAGGAGTCAGATCAAACACCCACTCACCCAACATTTATCGTCACAGCCTCCTTTAACTGGTACTATACACATTCCCTTTTTTCATCATCCTTTCAGGTCACTTTTGTTTAGCATTCTATTAGAACACAGGAAACCAGTTTAAACAGCCTCTGCTTGTTTCTGATCAGTGACATAAGAGGCGGAAGCCTTTCTATAAACAAACAGTGCACAGCCCGTGTGCATATATTAGAATGAATCAGTGAAAGGATCTACATTCACCTTCTTCGACCTTGTGGAACAATGCTGTGCTTGAGGACTTTGTGTTTTATATTCTGAGATCTAATGCGAGCTGGTTGTGTTGTTACCTATATCTGAGATTTGATTCTATCACACCTTCTCTCTTCTGCTTGCAAAGCTGTTAACAAACATGACGTGCAATAAACTAATCAAAATGTCTGCTTCTTTTAGAATTAGGTGAGCACAATGATTGAGCTTAAGCACAATGACAGAGAAAAGGTTGATGGAAATGAGAACAATCGGATAGACAGGACAATGAGTACGAGTTGAGGAGAACGCATGGAGAAAACAGGTATAACGTCGATGTCCTCCAACCCTGCAGGCCTTTAGCAAGGCTGTCAATTTACTGCAGTGTTGAGGAGTTTCTGGCAGATTCAATATGGAGAGATTCCAACCTCATTCTGAAAAGGGGTCACAGCTTAAGTTATATAGCCAATTTCTATAATGGTGTTGTGCAGTGATGTTGGACACAACAAAGAAGACGCCATACCTGCATCCCCAGCCATCCCGTTGTATTAAAGAGCTGCTTCAATGTGACCTAACATTTGATTTGTGGGCTCTAATATTCAAAAGTCATGTTACATCTCCGTGGTGCCAGCAGCTTGCAGAGATTTTTCCTTACGCACCATTAGAGAACATGACTTAATTCTCTCTGACACAAAGCCAATTCAGAGAGCGATTGTTTCACAGGTTTATCATCTGTCCCCATGTAGGAGGAGAGGGATGTTGGAAGACCAGAGCTGAGGAGAAAAAAGCTGTCAGGCCACGTGAAGGGGTGGGCGAGGATGCTGGCGAGCCCATCACTTCTGCTCCCTGTGAGACTTATTACAGAGGCAGGCCAGGGCAAGGGTTGCTAATTAATTTAGAAGGGGCTGATATTGGTTTTGATGCACTAGAGACTGGTAACATTGTGACTGTCTAGTGGATGTAGCTTTTCACACAGCCAGGGGTGAGCACATAACCAGTAAAAGCTTCTCAGCGTCCGACGAAGGATTGCGCTAAATTTAAAGGCAGTGCCTGAAGCCTCAGCTGGTGCTCTCAGCATATGTCAAAGCGCCTCTGCAAAGATACCCAAGGTGATGCATATTTATGCCCCCTCTCTTATCCCCAGACTTTGTGCTCCTCTTCTCACCACTTATACATCTATGCAGCCACTTCCCACTGCTGTGAATGTGTCATTCAAGGCAGCTATACCTTTCTCCTTTTTAATGACACTCTTCTCCACTCGGCACATTTTTAATGCCACAGATTGAAAATCGGCCTGTATTTTTCAAGAGTTTGTCCTTTTGAAAAGTTCCCATGACTTCATTGCAGCAGCACAATTATCACCAAGCACAGAGAGGGAAAGCAGAGAATTCATGTTCAGGCTCAGGTCACAACTGAGGACAAATGGGGAGAGTGGTGATGTCTGCATGGCAACTCTCCTGCTGTATAGCTTCATCTGGGCAGCAAACTTGTCCATCACAATCCACCATCTGATTTCTTTCAGTTTACCCAGTATACCCAGTTTGAGTGACACACCATAGCAAAGACCCTGCAGCCTCCATGGTCTAAACACTATATACACATAGCAGTTCATAATATACGTACAATAACTCTTCCCTGGAAAAGTCAACATGTCCTAATATTTTAAGACAAGGCATACACAGGGCAAGCCGTCCCTGATGAGCTGAGGGGTCTGGACAATCATACGGTGCTAACAAATCCAGGATGGACTTGGGTCAGGACCAGTCAAGCTCACAGGAAATTGCTGTTGTGATTTGACTAATATATTTGTGTAATAATCTGGTCCACTTTGCTGGTGTTAGTGATACATTCTGAAAAGACAACTTTAAAATCATCTCACCAACTGAAGATGAATGCACGAACACATTTTTGAGCCTCTGTTCAAAAAATCCCTGTGTGGTTTCATCAAATCAGCAGATGTGCTCATCAATGAGGTAAAGTCGGGTTTTGGAAGAGAAATGTCCCAGGCTCTCATGCTGAGTGTGGATGAATCCATCAATGGAGGGTCAGTTCCATCAGTAGTGGGGGCACAGTGTTGGGAAGATTAGATCACAACCCCATTCCATCCTAAAAACAGAATCACAAGAAAGGAACATCATTCTAAACAAACTGGGCCATGAAAACTGGTACGATCGAGAAAGACTTTCTTCCTTGCTCCAGACTACTGCTGCTCAGGGTTCACCTGACCTGACCCTCATTATTATTGCTTTAGTGACCTCTTAAATGATGCTACGTACAAGCTCCTTGCCCCTGTCTCTGTGATGGGCCACAGCCTCAGAAGACCCTTTTAGCTCCTTGTATTTGTGATCGCATTCTTTTGGTCACCTGACTACAGCTGAGTGAACCAGGTGTGTGTGTGTGTGTGGGGGGGGGGGGGGGGGGGGGAGTCCTGGAAGGGGGTCGCTCTCTGGCTCAGTTCTGACATTGCCAACACTTGTGAGAGAGACAGACTCCAGAGTATTTGAACTCTAGGAAAAACCTTTCACTATTTCACCATTTTCTAGCTGTGCACCACAGACGCTTGCCTCAAGCTTGTTGACGCTGAACCCTGTCCCAACCATTTCACACTTGACTGCAAACCCAGCATGCGCTAAAAGCTACAGTGCAACCTGGCCTTAGAATTACATCATCTGAAAAAACAGGCCGTGAATTCCGTGGTAACCAAACCCCAAACATTACAGTTAGTTCCTACTCTTTCCCACCAAATCCCCATCTACACAAAAATCAAGGAGCTCAACCATAGGCTGCTTCCTTGCACATTCCAGCAGCTTTAAAAAGTAGAGAGCTGGTCCAGTGAAACTGCATTCAGTACAAAAGCCCCATTGAATCTGAAGGAGGATAAAAGAATAAAAAAGGTGATCTTTCTAGCAAGTCTTAGGAGCATGATCCATCTGAGGACCCACCCCCCAGTCCGCTGCTCCAGCAGGCGGGTGCTATGAGGAATATTTGCTGGTGTACAGTCCAGAATTATTCCATAAGCTGCAGTTTATTATACTGTGTGGAGAAAAAAAGAAAACTACAATACTGGAGGAAACAAAAATGGAGCAATAGACCCTCTGTCCCTGGCTAAACAGCCTGACTACTTGCAGGCAAAGACAGGCAGGCTGTCGTCTCTCAGTTTGATGCCTGAGATGTTCTGAAGCAGAGCAAAGCGGTGCAGAGTTGAACTGATGGCAACTTTTATTGCAACTTTTTAGAAAAGCTGCTGTGTCCTAAAATCCTGGTGGGACTGATTATTAATAATAAAAGTGCTGAGGGTAAGAAAAGGCTAAATAAACCTCCACCCGCACTTATCTGCAGCAACGGTGTGCACCTCTGGGAAGGAGAAGGGAACCCTTACACTAACTCTGCCTTTCCAAATGTGAAGCAACCCAGAAATGGGTGATCTCACAAGCAAAGAGCAGAAAGAGAGTGGCCCCCAGCCGTTAGCAGGCTAACAAGCATGGCAGCACAGCTCAACAGGGGGCAAGGTGGTGGAGTTGTTGAATGTGGGGTAAAATTGAATGTTTACAGTCCAATCAGAGATGTTTTTGCTAATGCCAACAATAGCAGCAGCCTCGGGTCTGGACAAGAGAGAAATGATGAACTGAAGGGAACCAAGCACAAGCTAAAATTATATACATCAAGTGTTAATATTTAACCACATAATTGAAGTATTTTTCTTCCTTAGGAGAAACAAATGTCTTGAGGCATATTGACGAGTCAGTGAAGAACATTACAGCTGGCATGTTTCATTGAATCCTTATGGACAATAAATAATACAAAAGGCTGCATGTTCAGGTGAGGAAGCTGTGACCTGTGTATTTACGCAGCTGCATGCTTTAACAGAAAGAGAAAGATCTGGGGCTGTCACAGCGAGGTAATGATGGCTTTCTGTTCCTAAAAACAGGCTACAGCTTCAGCTCTCCTCTAGACAGTGCTGGATAACATGAAATGAACAAAACTTCATCTTAAAGAGGACATATTGTACAAAAGTCCTTCTGGCAGTGCTTCAACATATTTGCTTATCCAGAGTGCCCCCCCCCCCCCCCTTCCCCCCGTGTCAGCTTCAAAAACAATCTTAATGTTTAGTGAAGAGTAAGAGAATGTCACTGAAAATGTGCCTGTCGAATTTCTGCCAGACTGTTACGTAACAGTGCAGGTGGCTTGAAAAATCCCTCCCTGGTGCTGGCTATCTCGACCCAGACGACCACAGCTACCAGTGCAAGGATCTGCCATTTATCCTCGCTTCACCTCTACACAACTGCCTTAACCTCTGTCATGTGCACGGAAGGTGAGGTCAGGCAACGCCATCCTCCCATATTCCTCCTGGCAGAACAGATGGGCGTTGCCATAACCATTTGTGGACTGTGCCATAATGTGTGAGGGCAATACCATGCTGTCTGGGTGGGGCAATGCCCATCTGTGGGCGGTGCCCACAGCAGCTCATTAGGATTTGGAGCTTGGCTGTGAAACAGGGGTCTTTCGGGTCCAACTCTGCCTAATCCTTCATTTTTTACACAACTACAGTATCATTTCATTTAGACACCAAGGAACAATGTTGACATGAAAGCCTTTCTAGTCAACACACGGCACCAGCTGGCATCATTGTCCAAATGTACAGTGAGATCTTTCCACTGTGGAAGCAACTGACCAGCTCATCCAGGAGCTTTGCTCTACAGCCAACACATCCTTCTTTAGGAGGATTCATCGTCACCTGCAGTTGTTGCACCGTTTTGATTGATGTCCATGATTTAGACCAAAAGATGCAAACAGAGAAGGTTGGACCTTGACAACTCCACAACTTTGAGCAATTCATGGGAAGTTTGGAATACAAAAACAAATTTTGTTTTTGTGCTCCAAATTGT